>NW_026623470.1:756749-1045919 GCF_030028575.1 Malurus melanocephalus | reverse complement strand
AAAATGCAACAGTGCAAAAGTATTTGAAAGCCCTTAGAAATTGTTGGATGTACATCATGCTTCACCCACGACAAATCTTGGCCACAGAAATGGAAAGCATTAGCAAAACATTAAAACAAAGCTGGAAACTGCTGATTATCAGTTTGCCACTGTCTTCAGATTTAATGCAGTACTTGGCTCAAAAAGTTCTTTAAAAATCCCCAATATAAGTGAAAATATTTACAAAATAGAATGTCTCTCACTTAATGCCTATTGGGCAATAGTCTTAAAACTCCACAGACACTTGTAAATCTGTCAAAAGAATCATGGCCCATAAACAAACTTTCATGTAAAGAGCATTTCAATGTCAATCAGACACGATTTGGAATTTTTTAAGCACCATTTTTAAAGTAAACGCAAACCCAGAAATAGTTTAACGTTGACAACAGTAAATTACTAACTATTTACTCACCAGAATGCACCAGTAGCAGTTACAGGAATCAGCCTGACAGCAAAACCAAGTATCAACACCATGAATTCCTATAAACCTGTCACTGACACTATCCCCGATGAGTTATGCCTCTGTGAAAGCTGCTAAACCTCCCCCGTGCCTGTCTGTTCAGAGCATGGCAGGTTATTCTGCCAAGCTTGCTCTTTTATTTTGTTATAAGGCAGGCATATCTTTGACAGAAGGCTCAAAGAATTTGCTAATTCTTTTTTAGATCTCTYACCTTTTCTGTTTCCAAGAGCATTTGAAACCATACTGCAAATGAATTCAATGCAGTGCTAAAYAACCCCAAATTTCTGTATGAGAGAATCCATGATCTTTTACTGCAGAGACCTGTTACATTGCTTGGATCTATGCACGCAAATAAAAACGTAATAAACCTTAGATAAAAAGCATAAATTTATATTATTCAGCAAGTGCTATATAATTTTCTTACAATTTTGTTCCTTTGGTTTTGCTTTATTAGATTTTCTTGCTTGAGGACAACTTTGCAAGCTAAACAAGTAGTTACAGGACATGCATGTTTAGCCAGTGGACACTGCTGCACGATCTGYATATTCTCTTGTTATTACATGCACTTAGGCACCTACTCATTGGAGCTGGTCACATGATATTTTTAGTTTAATACATTTTTGCACTATCTACAGTTTTTGCACTTATTTATAAACTTGCATCTTTCTTTTCAGATAGAATTTTAAATGCACAGAAGGGAAGAGATTGATCCTGATTCCTCAGGAGCATGATAAGAATTAAAAAAACATCCAACTACAAGAAGTTATACTGCTGCTGCCTCAGAAAAGTTTCAGAGTTGGTATTTTCTTTGCCCTTTTGGACACATATTGATAATCTGTACACACGTCCATAAAAGCAACACAAAAACATTCAAGCACTAACACCAAAGCCAGAGCTGGACTGACTAATACAGAAGCCTTTGAACAACGCAGAGACAGAAACGCCGTGAAGGGGATGGGAGGTTTTCTGAGACAAAACTACCTTAGAAAAATGTAAAAGGGCATCAGACTGTGGTAGCATGCTATTCTTGAGCTTTGTTTTTATTGTCTTAAAAAAGGTCTATATTTTAATGCAAAAAAGGGTTAGCACACATAAAACTAAATAAACCATTCTAACCTTTTAATTGCTTGTACAGCTACTGTCTGTGAAGATATTTTCAGCTAATTTAGAAGAAGAAATGTGCTTCTACATACATTCACCTTCTTCACACATTAGTAATTCCTTTTTCTYAAAAAGAAATTCAGAGGATAGAAGACAGTAAGTAAAAAGCCCAATCTTTGTCTGAAACACATTTCCTTGTGATACACAGAAATGATCATCTGTTTAGGTGCTCTGTCACATGAAAATGAGACATAAAAAACATTTCAGTGATAAGTCCTAAGTTGTGGAAAGTGAMATGACTGAATTACTGACATGCAAAATACTCTGTAAAGTTCACCTGCTCTGAAGCCAGGAGACAGACATCTTGACAATTCTCACAAGTTTGATCAGAAATTCTAGCTTTGACTTTTGAGTGGGCTTTGCTTGCTCATCTTAAGTTTAACATTTTGAACTTTAAAGAATTGGTAATACCATACACAAAAACTTTCAGGCCTATATTAGCCTCAACTAACATAAAAGAAAAATTCTTAGCTCCTTGTTTAGTGAAAGGGCATCAACTTTTTATATAAATCATTAAAAAAATCTTTCTGTTAGAACTGTTTCCCAAGAACACATTTAGCAAAATGAACAAAGACTACTAGTAAAGCTAAATATTTTTTTACACCATAGCAACATATCTGAGCCTCTGGTTAACGTATTCCTTCTGAAATGGTAGTTTACATTCAGCACACCGTTCAGCAGAGAGCACAATGCAAGGGACTGAACAGTACATATAAATGATTATAATTACTAAAGCCTCATAATTTTCCAGTCAAGTCTTTGGAAGGCTCCTTTAAGTGATTCCAGCACACATGATTAGGAGAAAATTTTTGTTAAATGTCAAGATTCAAACATACAGAACTCCACACATCATTAAGAACTGTCAAGAGTATAGAACTGTGAGCTAGCTAATCTGCCGAGAAACTGGAACATTTCTCTCCGAACAGCACAAAAAAAGAGAGTATCTTGAAACTGAAGAGTCTTGTCTGGGTAATGGAGATGGAGACAACATTTTTAAGAAGCAAGAATAATATTTTTATCAGATGAGCTAGGATTTTTACAGTGCTAAGAAAAAAAAAGACCTTTCAAACACTCAAACATTCTATCATTTAGCATTCTGAATAAGGGATCAGATAGAAGAGAATTGGGCAATGGCTGAAACAGTTTATGAGCTGAAATTTGTAGAAGCCAGAGAAGTGATCTCTTATTTTCCTCTCTACTGCTGGATCTCTCATTTTATGTGCAAGACAGATTGTAAAGTTCGACAATTAATTCTCCTACCAAGTTGGTAGAAGTTGGGCTCACCTGGAGCATTCCACTTAGATTTAAAATCATGTAAATTCAAAAACTATCTGCTATATTAGYAAGAACACTTCTCACAGTGCTAATCAGCTCCACTATTACTAATTTGTATCCCACTGTCTCAACTAAAGCMCTTTCAATCTTTGATGTGTGATTGCCTCCATTCTAGCAGAAATCTGTCTTGTCTTTTACTGCATACTTTCACAAAGAGGAAAAGCTGATGAGGTCCATAAATGTGAAATCACCGTTCCTCCCAACATTAGTATTTAACACGCTCCAAACTCCATCATTCATTATCCATCATGCACATTAATAGGGACAGTGCTCCTCCTGTTCCCAGATGTACACTACCTGCTCCCAGATGTATCTTCACAGTTACGTAACTAATGCTTAACATACACACACGTATTTATTTATTTAAAAGGGCACAAAAAAGTGCACAGAAAATCAAAATGGATATTTCCAAGAGTCATTTCAGAATCTTAACATTTGCAAAATGATTTTAAACAAGAAGTTTCCGAGAATTCTTTAGCCAAAGAAAAAAAATGTAAAAGAAAAAATTAACAGCATGCCATTGTTTAAGCAACTGAAAATTTTCTCTCTGTGCCTTTGTGCACACATTCAGACATCTGCTTTCAGGAAATAAAGTCTTCTTAAACATCATTGCTGAGCTGCTCTATTATATATCTGAATGTTATTTAAACCATTCCATAMCGTCATTTTTTATCACAAACTAAAAAATCTACTGACAGTTTAAGAAATAATCCACTTAGAAAAATTCAACTAAATGTATTCACATACGAACATTGCCAGTGGAATACTGTCAAAAAGTAAGTCCTATTGTAAAATAGTATCCAATGCACATATAGAAAATACATTTTTAATGCCTGTGTTGGATCTTTCTAAATCAAAACAAACTGAAATACATCTATTCTGCTGAGGCAAGAGACTATTCAAAAAGTGATCAGAAAACTCTGAAGAGTGTCAACTCTTGCAAACAAAGTAACTTTTCCTATACAAAGTCATCCTTTGCTCTTTTCCTTACACCATTTTGCTCTGCCTCAAAATAGATAATATAAATATTGGACTGTGCAAAATACAAAACAACACGCTTCTTTTTTGCTATTACCTAAAGAAATAAGACATGCATCTATTGGCTCTTCATGTTCTACCACCCAGTTCAAATTTCAATTGCTTGCACTTCCAAAATCATAAAGAGTATATAACTAATGTGAAGAAAATGAAAGTATGTAGGCTCAGTAAATTATCACACAACTTCTCTGCTCCTTCTGGGAAGATTTTATCATATGTATGTTAGTCAAGACATTTAAGCCCCTCTTTTAAATTGACTTAAAACATTTAATTTAAATTAGACTAAGGTTTCAGTTGGTTGAAAATATGTTAGAAAAGCAAGTTTGATACTTTTTGAGTACTACCCTTCTGTAAATGAATAAGCAATCCTCTTTTACTGAGAAATAGCTATTGATCCTACAAATTATTTAGAAATTTAATACTCAAACCTGATCTCACACTTAGAATTTTCATGATGTGATCCAGTATTCTTACTATCAAGCAAATCAAAAAACAGACAAAACCCCTGAACATTGTAATCCATATGTTATTGATTATTACTGTACCATAAATATACAAAAACTCTAGTCCACAGATTGAACTTTACCAAAGGCTGGATTATATATGAACTAAATATATAATTCCACCTGAATAAATGATAACACACCAAAATAATTTCTCCATATGTGCATACAAAGAAATCCAACGGAAGCTGAAAATTACCTCAATGTATTAATTAAAAACATCAATCAATCTCTGGAACAAAACCAGTCCGTAGTTAATTATGGGACATTTTGTTGCAAAACCCTTTTGACACTCAGCTTGTCAACACAGACGGGAAAAAACATTTAACAATTTTAAATTAACTTCTTGTGAATAATACTGATTATGTTTTCCTAYTGATAAACATATTCCCTTAGAATCCTTGATAAATCCAGATGTTTTTCAATACTTTAAATTTGGAAAACCACATTTTTAGTCTGCAGGAACTGATTGTCATCCTCCTTGACTCTTTATAGCAACAGTTGCTGAAAGCCTCAAGAATGAGTGATCCTTTTGAACTTTCATCCAATTCTTATTCCTAAATTCTCTTTCATGCTTTGCAATAGAATGGGATACATGGCTAACACAACAGTGTAATTTCTCAACTTCTCATGCACAGATTTACCTACTTCCCTTTTAATCTTTTCATAAAGATTATGCAATATTACAAAATGGGGTTGTCATAAACTCAAGTTTTGATGAAAGTCTCCTATTTAAATAGGGGAAAGATTGGGGGTTACATACTTATGCAAGATACAGATCTGTCAGCAATTAGGTTAAGAGGTGCCCAACATGAAACCATGGTTTCTGTCTCTGACTATTGTATAGCAGATCCCTAAAGTCTTCTTTTTATTTTAGATTGTTTTCTTTCTGTCATGCATGTGTGTGCAAACACCTACATATATACTCACACACACAGTTTTAAGTTCAKAAAAATGCAATACATATATACAGTGCTGAAAATCTAGTAAGAAAATTGTAACCAATTTTTCTACTGGTGACCATGGACCTTCAGTGGAATCAGAATGTTACCATCTTATAGGAAATTTAATTATGAGAAACGGAAGTGTGACTCTTGRAAATACTTAGAGTGGACCCACCTTGGTTTCTATTTTGAACAATTCAATCAATATCTTTGGTCTTTCATTTGTTAAGGGCAAGAATACAAGAAAGTTATAATGTACATCACAGTAAATTATATGAGGCATCTAATATTGTTTCTTTTGAGTAAAAGAGCAGAGTAGTTTTAAAATTTTATTTACTGTATTGCAAAAAAGAAGAATGAGTATGACAGATGGAAACAATCTTCAGTGCAACTAATTTTGATTTAATTAAAGTTGTTCAACTTTGGACATAGATTAGTAAAAGTAAATGGTAAAACTTATACCAGTCTATCAAACTTTGGTTAAATGGCTTTCTTTCTGAAAATCTTATGATTACACATTTCAAATATCCTGTGCTTATTCCAGAAGAATATGGATTTCAAGAACACCAAGCAGCATTGGGCAAATTAGAAGGTAAATCATGTTTGGTCACAGGGAAAGGAAACATGGAAATCATTCATTGCCCTAGACAAGGAATAAGATCCTTACAATCTTAAGCAAAGCAAAACCTTTTCTTTCCATAACTACGAAGATTAAATGGAAAGCTAGCATGTGTTAAATCAATATATGTATCTGCATATGATATGGTGTAATATTTGAAAACCTTGGAAATACACCAACAGACCTGGAGTGAAAACCTTAGTTTACAGAAACTTCTTTCTAGTGGGATGCTAGAATGGAACCWGACTTCCCTCAAAAATTTTCATCTCACCATTTAATATTCAGTTCTTTCCCTTTAAAACCCCACATTAAATACATATTTTTATTTCTCATTCTTTTTAACATAAAATGCTCATGATTAAAAAGTTTGTTCTGGAATATGTTTTAAAAACCGGTAATATTAAAGTTCCCTAAACATTTTTTTTCAATTCCTGAGTCTAACTTCAATCTAATCCTTTCAGAATAAAATTAGTCTCCACCTTTAAAGCCTAATCTGAAAGATTTAAAAATAGCAAATTGTATGGAATTCAATCTGTTTATCTGAAAAGGATGAAAGGGTTAGTGCTCCATCCAGATTTGAACTTTCAATTCCACAGTGTCTAGGTATTTCAAACCAGAGGTTTACACCATTTAGACAAGCCACTCGTGATAACTCCATCTTTCCTATGTTAATATCCATGTTAGAAACATAAATTAATGCCTTGATAAGCTGGTCAAATGTATTTTTAAATACTAACTGACAACTACTATGAAAAGTAACTATCAAAATTGACATTTCAGTTGCAAGAAGTGACACACTTCTTTTTTATTAATCATTCCTTACAAATCTCAGAAACAAGGTTAAGTCACTTACAGGAACATTAGTTCATTCCCTAAAGACACACAAGAAAATTCCTCTTTCATTTATTAACTTTGTCTCATCCCACTTCCAAGGTAATCTGCTTGAGACTACCTCAGCCAACAAACTGTGAAATAAATCCAACGTACCCTATAACACAGGCAGCCCCAGTTAATATTGTTCAAATTATTTACATCTGAAGGGCCGCGCCTGTCTGGATAGCTGGGCCCAACGCTYCTCTGGACTTGGTTTCTGCTACTCACATCTGTTTCAGCTTTAGACTTTCACTGGTATTCTGCCAGCAGCCACAACTTTTTAATGGCTACAATAAACTACAGAGACTCATCAAATCTTTGTTGTACGTGTTAAAATTATAACCTCTTCAATTAAAATTTTGATTTAAAAATTAACTAGAGCATTAACCAAAAGAAAAAATTTGAAAGGGAATCTTTGAAAGAGATAAATTCTTACGTGATTGTTTCTTTGTTTCAATGTAAGAGAAATAATCACAGCAACTTTGTTAGAGTCTGTTGAATATTTCTAAGTGATAAAATACCAACATCGGAAAACATTTCCACAACCTTCTTGGTTTCAAATACTTGCTGTCGTTAACTTTATATGTTAATTGCTTTGTCTGGGTTTAACATACACCTTTACAAAGAATTATGAGAAGAGCCTCAACATAACGATTTTTCTAGATTTGCTACTAATACCTACAAAAATTTAGTTTAGAAAACAGAAATCAATGATTACAAGAAAGCTGCAGTTTAAAAATTAGAGTTCAGCTCTTCCTACTCTCTGTGTCTTTGCAATGTAGAACAAATATGATGTGACTGTCACAGCCTCAATGCAGATCCTGCACGACTAAGATGAATGTCAGCAAGACTACATGCTGAAAAAGTACAAGATCAAACACAGATCATGTTTCTGCAAAAACTASCCCAAAAGAGGGCAGGCCAAGGGGCTTACAGGGCCAAGCGATGAGAGGAGATAGAGCACTCACTTGTGCCCGGGTCGAACAAACAACAACTGATACTTTCCTACCACTATTAACCTTTGAAATTATCCTAAGGATGGCAGTGACCTAGTCCAGCAATTTCTAGCTGTAAGGATAACCTATTTTGTAACGCTTTTCAGCACCTTACATTGAAAAAATTTGAAAACAATCATCTTGTTCAGTTCTGATTACAAAAGGACTTCCATTCTGGTGCAAAGAGGCAAATCTAAATGTAAAAGTTTTTACAGGTTTTTATGCAGATTCTCTTTCTAAACTCCATTTTCKACATTGAACCGCCTTAGTAAAGTACAAACTTTTCTGTAACAAGAAAAAGGCTTAAAATATTCAATCATCATTTGCAGAATTTGTTTTAGAAAGTTGAATGTAGCACAAAATAAAAGGGAAACTGCTTGGAATACTTAAGAGAACAACCCTTSCTATTTTATTTCCACTCAGTACCTTGATTGATAGATGAGTTGGGTTTCTGAGCCCCTCTTTATAATAAACATTTTAAAATGTTTATTTTATGTCCCAGGGTGAAAATATTTTGAACTGGAGCCTTCCATTTCCCTTTGCTCTGCCTTGGCAAGCTGTGTTTTATTTCTCCATTAATAGTATTCAACTCTTTCTTGTAGCTTTTAAATTGTTGTTATACAAGTACCGAAGAAAGTATTTATGTTATGGAGCTAACAGATATCTACAGTTAAACACATAGCTCTGGAGAAGCCAGAAGAAAATTCACACATAACTAAAAAARTATTCAGAAAGGTTTCTTAAGGGGCCTTTCGATTGTAAAAGGGAAAACTACTTTTCAGTCTCTCTACTTTCATTTTTATTAAGTCATGAGTTAAATTTTTTTTTCTTTCTAATTTATGTGAGTAATTTGTGCCACAGTGTAAAAACCCTAAATGAATCAACACTATAAACCTAATTAGCAATAAGAAAACCTCATAAAGATCACATTTTAAATGGCACTTTGTTGTTAGTTGAACAAATGTGAAAGTTCCCAGTTACCTTCTAGATCTCTCTTCAGTTTCCTTAAGTCTTTTATTAGGTCTTCAAATTTAACCTGGGAGGCCTGGAAAAAATCCTGTGGTTCTGGTAAAGGAAAAATACTCTTGTCTGTTCCTGCTTCCTAAACAAACAAACAAATAAACAGGCCACTATGAAAATTGAAAGCATTTCCAGTGAAATAAATTGCTTCTTAAAAAAACCTCTAATGTATGAAACAGTGTTATAAAATTAAAAAAATAACATATTTTAAATCATTCTTGCTAAAACAACATCTATCTCATTTAAGATTTTATACTGACCATTCTGAGTATTGAAACTTCCTTTTAGATGTTGTAAAGCAAACTGTGCTCAATTTCAACTTTGAAACAACATTAAACTTACATCATTACAGTTAATTTTGTGTCAATAAAGATTCAGATAAGGGATTAGAAGTTTCTCAAAAAAAGATAACAGGAATAGCCATTTTAATGGAAGAAAGTGATTTTATGCCAAAAGTTTGTGGTTTCACTCTTTCACAATCCATTAAAAATACACACACTTTATAAGCATAAATTCCTATTCATATATTTTCTGAAGCAGTTTACACAGATAAAAATACACAGTTGAAGGCTTATGTGGCTAAATAAATCACAGGGGTTAAAGCCTCTATGGAACTCCTAAGTATATACCTTATTTTTAGGACTTTATTTGAGCATCTTAAGAAAAAAGAATCAGAAGTAAAACAAATAACACCAAACAAAACAAAAYTAAACAAAACCAAACCAAAACCCAACCATCAAAAAATGTTTACAAGGTTCAAAGCAATATCTCCAGTGGAATTTTAACAAGTAAAGTATGTATAAATGGTATTAAAATATGGCATTGCTGTGTATAAGCATATACTACTGAGTTTACAATATGCATATACCTGCATGGATTTCAGTCTGTAATAAAGGAAAACTCACAGTTTGAGCAATAATTGTTTTGTGAATGGGGAAAAAAAAATCTTTTTATAAAGATTTGAACATTTTGGTGGAGGAAGTGCAATGGCTGATAATTACAATGTGTTTATTTCCTCCCAAGGAAGATAYACTTTTTTGTTTTACAAAATCTTCTTAAGTAAAATTACAGTATAGTAGAAAGTTTGCAGAAATATTTAAATAAATTAATTAGAAAGCGAAAAAATCACAACCCCCCAAAAAACCTCAAACCAACAAAACCAACAACAGAAAACACAAGAAAAAAGAAACAAACTCAAAAACCCTAAAGAAAGGAAACTGATACAGATCTACATATCTCAGGACTACTAGGTCATCAATTCAACAATCTTACGCAAGAATTTAAAAAAAAGGAAGAAAAAAAAGCTATCACTTCTTAAAATCAATTAATAGAGATATTTTCATTTAAAATGCAATAGTTCAAATTTTCCACTCAGTAAGTCTGGCTATTGCAGATACCAAAAATACCTTTATTTAATATATGAATATATATAATATGTATAAATGCATATATGGAGGAGTATCATACGCATTTCAACCCCTAACTTCATCCCCATCAGCTGACTCACCTATCTTAAAATACTAACCTTTGTTCTAAGAGAGAAATCATGCTTCTGCTTTCAAATACAATKATATCAGAAGAAATTTTTAAATGTTACAGCAACACAGATGTAGTAAGACAGAGCTGGTGTGACCACCTGTCCAGTCTGCAATGGTCACAGCTAACKGCCTGCAGTGGTTCACACAAATAACCTATGCAAAATTTTCAAAAATCTTAAAACTTACAGCAAATTTCATGCCTACTGAGGTACATAACCGTTGTCAGAAAGCAGAAGAAATGCATTTTATTTTCCCATCAGAGGTACTATGTTCAGATTTTTATGAAGCTATTACAAACCCACTTTAGGAGAGGCTGATAGAGCAAGTCAATCCTTTACCTTATCACAATGGCGCAGGTAATATATGACGACATAATCCACAAGATTAATTCCACTATCCTAGGAAAAATTAAAAATGTGTGATTCAAGTAAGCGAAAATGCACTGTATTTCAAATTAAATCAATTATTATTTTATATTGCTGTGAGAAACAGGATTCACAACATTTTCTAGCCTTACCATTACTGACCAAAAAAAACTGATCTTTTATAACACTGGCTTCATCATACTGCTACTAGATCTAGAGTTTCTTTTGGTTTTAAATACCAGGCAAAAATATATGCAGAGAAAGATTCCATGGGAGAAGCTGTCCTCACATTTTATTTAATAAATAGATACTATTTACTACTGAATAGTAGTAACKGAAATAATTATTATTCAATAACATTACTATAAAACATAATGTCAACTAAATATTACAGTCACCTCTCATACATTAAGGTGAACAGAATTTCTTGATTTCTATTTTCTCAATCATCTGTAAGGGAGATCTAAAAAAGGCATAGACATTCACATATTTTATTTCAAATACAAAATCAGACAGTATGCTATTAAGAAGTATATTTCATGCCCTGAAAATTAAAATATGATTTTAATTCTCACTTTATGGCATCACCATTTTTATGTTCCTGCACACAACTGTACATAATATTTTATTTTGCTACATGTCATTGGGTCAGCATGGGCCAGACGAACTAAGGAAAAGTTATACATTACATTCAGCAATACAAAAGAACCATGATATAGGGAATTATATCTGGAATGCCTTTGAAGTTTTTTGGATGTGTTTGCATATTTTATATTGACAGGTATCAGGACAAACATTTATAAGTGAACAATGTCTGACTTCCTGTACAGAGCTGCCTTGTCTATATGAGAGTCTGCAGCACATTATATTTTATTAGTATCATACACCAGCAAAATTCTTAACTAAGTCACTGCTGTCATGCAGAAGAAACCACCCTGTGTGTATACGAGTTTTAGAAGCCATTACTGGCAGRTCAAAAAATCTCTATAGAATAAAGTTACTAAGCTGATGTGACAATAAATGACCTTTATGTGAAGTAAGAGACACTTAGCATTGGCTCTTTACCTAGGCTCATGGAATTCACTTACTTAGACATGCTTGCTGGCAATTCACAACAAAGGAGTAATGGGACAGAGAACAATACCTCAACGTTCCAATGTACAAAACCCTGCGTTYTTCTCCTTTGCAAATACAGTCTACCAAGTATCTTCAAGGTTTCATGTCTGCCTGTAGCAAGTGAACCCTTTCAGTTTTTATACATTTTGAAGACTAGTCTAAACTAATAATRTTCTGGCTACCAGGAAACTGTAAATAATGTAATTTTTTAGCTTGTTTTGCTAAGGAACAAGTCTTAGGCAGTTATACTTTTATCAGTCACTCACTGTTAATACTGCATCATTTTGGAACATTCTTGTTAATTCAGCCACATTGGAAAGTCCCAGAGATTATTAAATTCTATGAAGTTTATAAGTAGATGGAAGAGAGAYTAAACCTAGTACTTTTACTGAGGAAAGTCAGGCAAAGCTGAGTTTTACATTCTTCTTCAAGGCAGTTAGCCAGCCAACAAACACCTGAGTAATGGGAAACTTAGCCTGGTTCTGGTTAAGCTGCTGTTTGCAGCTTAAGCTGTGTCTTGTCCATGCAGAAGGACTGGAAAAAAAATGGTCATATGGAACAGATGAACCATCACAGTGAAGACAAAAATAAGAATTAGAATCACAGAACCATTTAGGTTGGAAAATACCTTTAGGATCATTGAGTCCAGCTGTAAATCCAGCACTGCAAAATCCACCCCTAAAATATAWTCCTAAGTGCCACCTTCAGGGATGTTGATTCCACCACCTTTCTGGGCAGCCAGTTCCAATGCCTCATAACCCTTTCAGTGAAGAAAKTTTTCCTTATATCCAAGCTAAACTTTCTTTGAAACAACTTGAGGCTGTTTCTGCTCATCCTATTGCCTGTTACTTGGGAGAAGACACCAACGCCTGCCTGGTTACAGCCTCCTTTCAGGCAGTTGTGTAGAGTGGTAAGATGTGCATTGAGCCTCCTTTTCCCCAAGCTAAACTACCCCAGCTCCCTCAGCTGCTCCTCATCAGACTTGTGCCCCAGACTATCAGTTTTGGACTTGCTCTAGCATYTCAATATCCTTAGGAGACAAAGAATTCAAATCCTTTGGAAAAAGGTTTCATTTAAACAGTTGTCTACTGAACAATTCAATKAATGTGTTTCTACACTTTACTAATGATGATGTACACAAGTATAGCAAAATGGTCCATAGACACACTGCTTTCCCAACATTGCCTGTCTCACAAATGCATTCCTACATACATGAAGCAAAACGGGGAGCAAAAGCTTAAAATCTGTTATCTCTTGTAATCAAAAAACACTTCACATAAGGAAAGTGGAAGAGCATGAAATATTTTTTTTCTCACACTCCAAGTCTATACCAAAATCAGCAGAAAATTGTCTCCTATTATTTGCGGCTTCCTATATCCATGTAGGGTCTAGGTATGTCTTGGCAAAGAATGACTTTGAGCAGTGTTTCCATCACCCACATTACCTAACACCTCCTCCTCTGCCCTACTGAAATAAGAAACAAAGCGACCTCATCTCAGGAGGTGTGTAGCCTTTGAGCCTGACTTTGATCCTAGCATGACTAATCAAAAACCAGCTAGCGCTTCTCAATTTTTGATGAATTAATTTACTGCCATCTATGAGCACTTTCCTGTGAATGCCGCTCAAAATTCATGTTCTACATCCATTTAACTGACAATTAAAAAAAAAGCTTGAAAGTATCTTGTTTGGTATGAYATCTCTTTGATCCTTTATATATAATTTCTTACTGTATATGCTACACTGAACCTTTACCAATATTTTCTTTTTAAACCTGATTTTTAAAAAAACTTTATTCACAGAGAGCTACCTTCATTTAAGAGCAAGAAAAAAGAATGGGGACATTTACTGGAGAAGACTTGAGCAGTCTGCGCTCTCTCACTTCTCTTACCCTACTGTTATTAAGTCCCTGCTAACAAAAGACATACAGAAGTTCTCACATAAGGTAATTATCCTAGTAGTACTGAACAGGAGAAATMAGAGATTATGGAAACATACACATATGCAGGAGAAGGAGGTGAAAAGCTGGGAGAAAAAAAGCATGAAAGTTGTACAAAGTGCCTTGCCTTCCCAAACAAGAATAGCAAGTAATAAAACATTCACTTCTAACAGATGAAGGAACAAAAAAAAATTATTACAGAAAAATTATCTTTAGCTAAACATTAGTACTTACTCTGCTTTTGACATCTTTTAGTTTGGGGAGTATTTCCAAACCAAATCCATCAGCTTGACCTCTGGTCCTATTTCCTCCGTTCATGTAATTTCCAAAAGCCAGAATCAAACCTAAAATTTCCTTTACACTTGTCATGCTCAGCAAAGCCTGGAAAATAGATACTGGTCAATAAATTCTGGCATGAAAGTTCCAATTGCTAATATAAAATAGCTATTTTTTTCCATTTTATTTTTGCTACAGTTTTTTCTTGTCTGTTTTACCTTGGTATGAAAGGGAAGCTGAAACTCAAAACTTGAAGGGAAATATTTTTTAGACTGTATGTCCCTAAGAGAGTACGTTTAACGTAATCCCTATGAAGCAAATTATATGTTATCAAATACTATGTCAGTGACAAAAAGATTCTCAGAAGATTTCAAAAATCTTAAGAAGGTGGTTTATCATGAGTTTGCATAAAGCACAGTCAAATGGAGAAGGGCTATTTTTGCTGCCACTGGGTTAAACTCATACTGTCATTGTCTGCTTCTCATGAGAATGAAAATTCACATTCCTGGATCCACACTTAATCCAGATATAACAGGGCTAAAGACTAATTAATTACATGCMTCAGAACAGAAAACAGTTCTAGAAACACAGTGTAGAACTAGTATTTTCAATTACTTATAAGACAACAGTTGAAGTTGAGAATCTGAGGCGACAGGTGCCATTCTTAACTATGTAGCCTTACACACTGGGTAGATCAGTTTCAGGGTGAACTCCTCATAAGCCAGCTGAAGGCAATATGACTTTCCCTATCTCATACAGCACTGATTCCTTATTTATGCTTCCTTTGGAAAAGGAAAAAAACATGAATCTCTTTCTGTTGTGAAGAAATCCAGAGGGGTACAGCATGGGTACGCTGTGAAAGCAAACCTAATGAAAAGCTAATCTTCAAATTAGAAAAAATATTAAAATTAACTACTTTTCTGTGGTTAGGATGTTAGACCTTTAGGCCACCATTTAAGCTGTCTCTTAATTTTTACCCCCTTCTACTTTTCATAATTTATTTGTTATAATTTAAAAACCTTGTCCTTAGTCTTCCATAGTACAGAACTACTGGGTAAAACTTACCAAAATTAGAAGATGCCAAGGGAAAGTAATAAGATAATGAACATGACAAACACCTATTGGCATCAACAGTGGTATGAAAAAAAGAAAGTTTGCAAGGCCCTGTACCAAGTTTGTTTTATATTTAATTTCTAGTTTACGGAGATCATCTATTACACTACTAATATCCAAAGTAATAAAAATGTACCATTTAAATAAAAATATATTTCTGTGTACTCCACATGGCATCACCTTCCCTTTTCATTCTTCCTTTTCTTCTTTTAAGCAGCTGAAAATTTACTAACATTTTGTTTTCCTAAAAAAGCCAGTAAGCAGGATTAAGGCTCCTGACTTGTAGTAAAAATGAAGCATAAATACTCTAAAATATATTTAAATTTTAATTAAGCTTTCATTAGGACTTACMTTGGAAACACGAGTTATGATATCTACTTTCCGGTGCACTGATGTTATCCCTTCAGAGAAAACTGTCTGGAAGATAATACACTGAGCTCGTTCTGCGAAGTTGGGGATTTGAGATAACTCATATAAAAATCTGTGGGGAAAAAAGGATTATTAATGAATCCTTATGATTATTCTCTGTGGGGTACATAATGGATCAAAGCCTACRGTATCATGAAATATACAAGCAATCTTTCCAACTGTAAATCAAATCTGAAAGAATTTATAACTGTCATATTCTTTATGCTAACAATGCATTAAAAATCATCTTAATGTCAWGCAAAATGCAAGACATTAATGATTATCATATCAATTCACTGACTATCRTAGCTTCACAGTAATAAATAGAAAAATCTCAAACCTATATCATTCGTTTAAAGAAACCTGAAAACCTAGAYAGGACTACCTATTTAGTTACAGCTTCTTTCCCTTAAAAATGTGCCCAGAAACACAGAACTCAATATATTCCTATAAGTTTATTTTATAATATAAAATCCCGACCAAGAAATTTCTTCTGATTCTCAGCATTGATTTTCCAAATTCTTTTACTAATTTACTAATTTATTTTACACACTTWCAATCAATGGGAATGCATGTAGCCCTGTATTTAGCTCTAAAATATTTGCGGAGTGTAACTGCCTTCCGTCACTGCTCAGCAAAGTTACTAACCCTTTATCTGCTCTATATCTGTCCTCATAGGTACATATTCCTCATGACTCTACTCTAGTTTTTTGTCTTTTAACCCTCTGGTAAATAAATATAAATAGAGGCATATTCAACAACTCCAGTTCAAATCACACAAAATGAAAGCATCCCAAAGGATGAGTAATTCCTCCCTTTTCTCTTCACCAATTTAAAATATAAGAACTTGGCTAATAATACAAGAGACTTTGGCATTTTTTACAATACAATATTTAATAACAACAATTTTCTGTTAAGATTTCAGATGTCTTTGCTCCAGTATCACTCTGACACAATTCTTCCAATCTCCTGTCTACAGATATCCTTAGATTCCCCTTAATGCAAGGCCATTAAGATCTTTCTACCTCACTGAATTATGGGAGATTTGGTATTCAATTTATTAGCTTGAATTCTTCTTGTATTTATTTGAATCATTTAAGCCATTACATCTGATTTTCCCAAATTATTTATTTTTGAAAATAAATAGCATCAGCATATTTACATCTGCTTTACACCTTTCTCATGCTAGGGTTTGCTGAGTACACGGTGGCAAAAAATGGTGGTGAAAAAATCAGCAAAATCCACCTGTGGCTAGTGTGAAATACTGTTTTAATTGGAATGCCATTTTATTCTCTTTCTTTCTTTTCCTTTCTTTGCCTGATGAAAAAACTTACTGTGAGAGAAGGACCAGGGAGGCCCAGCTTGGCTCTTAGACTTCAGAAGTGGGAAAAAAGAAATGCCAAGCTGGTATTAATAAAAATGCTTCCTATTGCGAATGAGTGGTATTGCCAGGAAAAGAAAATAGGGTATTTTGCACTTTGTGTGAGAGAAACAAAGGAAAGAAAAACCAAACTGCTTCATTAAAGTTCTAACATACATACAATTAAAAAGTTTAAATGTAAAAAGTCAAATGACACATATGCTTGTCTTCCTGTGAAAACAGAACTACTTCCCACATGGCTGATTACTAGAATTCAACATAACTGTGCCGATAGTTAAAACAGCATTGGCATAAAAAGAAGATATCCCCAGATTTTGGAATTCAAAGTACCCAAAGTAAATATCCAGACAGAATACTTTTAACTTAAATCTGTCACAAAAAGGAATCTTAGCGACTTAAAATGTAGCAGCTAAATAAAAAGTCATAGCATGAAACCATGCTTACACAGACAAACTACCAATTCAGACGTACAAAACTTTAGGAGAGAAAAGARTATTCTTGTTTCAGTAATTTTAGCAATTTTAGAGTGAGGAAAGTATGATTTCAACTAAACGTAATGATGATGTGGCTGTGACATAGCTTTTGGATGGGTTTCTCATTACTACAATTCTGATGGCCTAAAATAAACATAGAAAATATGCTGCTCATCTCTGTGAGGTACATCATACTCCTCTCTCTCAAAAACTAAAAAAAAAACTGCATTTACTTGAGAACTCTTTTATCCTACCAGAATCTTGGAGAGATTAAAGAAATCGAGAGACATTTGAAGCCAGGCACATTGTTAAGATGTTAGTGTAAGAGAACATTCTTGCAGAGGATGGACAAGGAGAGCTGATTCTATGGAGGTTAATTAATTTTCAGATCACATTTATCTGCATTTGAAAAATAYAATTTAGAAACAATTTTTTGGGAAAACGGTGTATGTCACCTGGCAAGCTTTTAAGTACAATAGGAGGATTTAAACTCAAGTCCAAGGAGAGCTGTCTTCAAAGAGAAGCAAGTGGCATGACAGGGACAGCAAATATAAATTGCTCCCTACTTACCGAAACTACTTTCAAATCAGTACCATATTTTGCTACTATTTCCTTTATTCATACTTATTTCACAGGAGAAGATGACACACAGAATACACTATAACTAAAAGGGTCTCTTGGAAACCAGCTACAGCATCTTTATCCTGCTAGCAAAGCCCCAGATTTTGGCCAGTCTTGCATATAAATCTTTCTCATTATAATGGATATTAGCATTTTAACAACTATTATCATGAAGCATAATTTAGGGGGGTATTGTTATGTTGCTGTCATACTTACAGTTTGTGCCAAATTTAACATACCAGCAAGACTAAATAAAAATCACATGTGCAGAAGAACATCAGTGATACCACTAAAGCATTTGTCTGGCAATCCAAGCACATGAAGGTTTCCTTTAGACTTCAATGAATACCAATCAATGGTTTCAATATATCAATGACTACTGTTAGTATGTGACACCATTTGACAAATTATTTCATTTACATTTTTATTTTGATCTTCATTAAAAACAACACATGAGGCTTATGCCCCACAGCAAGTATTTTAACCACACACAAATACAGCCCTTTTCTCTCTTTCTGCAGTTAGGTTGACTTAGAGGCTGACTTAGACAACAAAGYCAGGGGCACATGATCTACTGAGTTTTCAGAAAGCATTCACATTATTCTGAAGGTCCAACAAAATTTACAGAAGTGCATAAAGTAAAATAGTTTTCCCCTTAAGCTAGTTTTCTTAACCTATGTAGTTTAACAACAGGGTAAAAATGGGATACTTAAGACTTACAGAGAGAGCAGGGAGTAATAATTGATAAAAAAATAGCTTCTGTCTTTGATACTACTATTTCACTCTGAACTACCTGGCACAACTGCTTTATTTGCAGTTCTTTCCTTTAATTATGGAACAATGATAGTATAAATCCAACTTGCATTTAATTAAGATTAACCTCTTTCCACTRTAAGTTACAGAAAAGACAACTTCATAACCCTAGAGCTCTACAAGATTCGTATTCTTCAGAASACAAAATGCATTCATATTTATTTAACTTGGCCGTACAGCAAACAGACTGCCAAAGATTCAAGTTCTGGAAAACATCAGCTAGTCACACAATGTACCCTTACGCCCCAAGCCAAGGCAATGAAAGCCATGGATATGGGATGCAAAAATAAGCTAGTATATATATATACACTTTACAGATACTTGTCTTCTTAAGTCTTCTTGTTGTCCTAAAGAACAATAGCTTCTCTTAATCAAGAGTAAGATAACACCCTCATCTCCCAACACTAACCTGTTCTTCAGTGGGCAGTCAGAAATGAGCTTTTAACTGCCTTATGTAAGCAGAAAAAGAAAAATCTGTTCTTAAGCACTAACATTTTCATGGGGAAAAAAAGGTATGARATGTATTAATTCTGACATTAATCGATCATATACTATCTCTGCTATTTCAGTTCTTCCTCCCCCTACCATTTCTTACACCAGAGATGGCAGTAAAGACAAAAACAAACAGGATGGAAAAGGAAACAAGACGACAGAGAGGCCTCAGGGCAGGAAGACTGGAAGAGGAAAACAATACAAAAGGAAAAAGCAATGAAGCAGCTGAGGACAAAAAACCCTGGTCCATATAGAGCATAAAATCTGAAATCAAATGTACACACTAAATAAAATTAATGATTACCATTCTGATTACGAATTCTCAAGAATTCTTTCACATCGGTCTAAGGTGTATTACAACAGCAGAAGCAACACTTAAGTTTTTCATCCTAACAGTTGTCAGTGCCATAACAGCTGCAGGAGAGGAACAGTGGAATTCAGCCAACTTGACCAGAGTGTACCATGTGTCTGTGCCACAGGACCAACCTCACCTCTCTGTTCATGCAGCTCTTTCAAATAATTAACAACCAAAGTAAGTCTGGCCCTGCTTTATGAAATATTAATTTAGCCACAAATGCTTTAAGGGAAGGATAAGTCTTTTACAAATGTGAGAATGGGAATGAAAATTCTTACTGATTCAAGGCTACATATTTTATCAGTCCCCATGGTCAAAGTTGATGTAGTAAAATCTGTCATGTCTGAAAAAAGTTTTATAAAATTTTTCATCATGCCTTGAAATACATGAAGAAAGTTTATTATTTTAAAAAAGCTTATAATTACTTACCAAGAATTATGAATCAAAATTGCTTTCAATATATCATCGAAGGACTGTATCATATAGTAATACATTATATAAAAKAATAATCTTACTGTTCTGGTTTATCCAGAAGTTTCAGCTCCTCCTCTTTTGAATTCTGATAATATTGCTTGATTTTCTCCAGTTCATCCTTTTGTGCTCTCTGAGTGAATTAATATAAACTAATTAGTTGCTAATTAATAAGAAATTAATAAATTACTACTTTAGCTGTTTGCCTGAAAGCAGCAATTATCTTTTTTGAACTGAGAAACATTTAGACTATGCAAAAGAGCGATGCTTAAAGATCTATGATAAATTCCTCCAGCACCTTATGTGCCATTTACTACACAGGACCATCCCCAAGAGTCACACCATGYGCCCAAGGGCACTGTCCAAATACCTCTTGAATTCTGTCAGGCTGGTGCTGTGACCACTTCTCTGGGGACCCTGTTCCTGTGCCCAACCACCCTCTGGGTGAAGAACCTTTTCCTGTTATCTAATCTATGTATCTATCCCCTGACACAACTTCATGCTATTCCCACCTGTCACTGGTCACCGCAGAGAAAAGATCRGTGCCTGTCCCTCCAAAGCCCTTTGATGAGGAAGCTGCAGACAAYGAGGTTGCCCCWCAGTCTCCTCCAGGCTGAAYAGGCCAAGTGACCTCACCTGCCTCTTGTATGTTTTCCCCTCAAAACCCCTCACCATCTTTGYAGCTCTCCTTTGGATGGTCTCTAATGCTTTATAGATCTTTCTTGTACTGTGGCTCTCAGAACTGCCCCCAGCACTCGAGGTGAGGCCAGCCCAGCCCAGAGCAGAGCAGGACAATCCTCTSCCTTGCCCCGTTGGTGATGCTGTGCCTGATGCACCCCAGGACAGGGTTGGCCCTCCTGGCTGCCAGGGCACTGCTCACCCATATTCAACTTTCTGGCTCATATTCAAAGGGACCCCCAGGTCCCTTTCCATAGAGCTTCTCTCCAGTGTTTCATTCACCAGAGTTGCCCTGTCCCAGGTGCAGAATCTGTCACTTGTCTTTTTTAAACTTCATGTGGTCAGTGGTTGCACAGCCSTCTGATTTGTCAAGGCCTGTCTGCCTTCAAGGGAGTCAATGGCTCCTCCCAGTTTAGCATCTTCATCACACTTACCCAATGCACATTCCAGTTCTGCAACCTAAGTTATTAATGAAGATGTTGAAGAGCACAGAGCTGAGGATGGAGCCCTGCAGAACCTCACCAGTGGCAGATTACCAGTGATGTCACCCCATTCACTATAACAATTTGCACATGACCTGTGAACCAGTTGCTCACCCACCACAGGATGTGTTTATCCAGCTCTGTGCTGGAAATTTTATCCAAAAGGATACTGTGAGAAACAGCATCAACATCTTAACTGAAATCCAAAAAGATCACATTAACTGGCTTCCTTTGGTCACAGAATTATAGAATATGCTGAGCTGAAAGGGACCCATCAGGATCATCAAGTCCAACTCCTGGCCCTGCACAGGACAACCCAAGAATCACACCCTGTGCCTGAGAGCACTGTTCAAATGCTTCCAGCCAACACCTCTCCAGATTCCCAAGAGCATTCAAAAATCAAGGCAGGCCTCACAATGAGATCAGCTAGCTCTTTGAATATTCTTTTACGAAGTCCATTAGGCCCCATAGACAGACAGGGATGCAGTTGGAACAACAGAACCCACACAAGTCCAGGGTTGACTGGGMGTTAATCACTCTCACAGTCATGGGCATCCAGCTCAGGGCACTGGGAGCCCCTCAGCCCACCAACAGTGTTGAAAAAACAGGCAAAGAAAGCATTAAACATCTCTTCCTTATCTATGTCCCTTGTCTGTGAAGTGACCATCCTCATCCTGCAACAGGTTGATGTTAYTTTTACACTGCCTTTTGCTATTAACATGTTTTAAAAACCTTTTTTTATTGTCCTCCACAGTTCTGGCCAGCTTCAACTCCAATTGAGCTTTGACTRCACAAATTTTCTTCCTGCAGTGGCAAGCAGTATTCTCTGTATTCCTCCCGCAACACTTGACATTGATTCCACTGGGCATACACCTTCTTTTTTAGCCTTAGTTCCAAATGAAGAACCTAGCTCAGCCAACCCAACCTTCTGCTTAATCTGCTTAAATTCTGATATTTAGGAATTGCCTGCTCCTGTGCCCTKCATGAGGTGGTGTTTGAAAAMTAATCAGCACTGGTGGACCSCAGAACCTTCATATTAAGCATTTTCTGAGAACCTTACTTACGAGTCCCCTGAGCAGCCTAAAACCTGAAATACTTTGGTGATTAACCACATTTTTATCCCATCTTTACTTACGTTTTCATATAGAGCTTCCAGTGTTTCCAGATCTACTACGGAGTCATCAACACACAATATAGCTGTACAAAATACAAATACAAATTAGACACTGGAAAACATAAGGAAGACTTCAATTCTTTTTTCCTGACAAATGTACTAAAGGGCTCTTAACCTAGGTAAAAGACATATATGTATCCAGTTAATATTTTTTTTTTCAGTGTTTTATTTTTGTTTTGACATCAGATGAAAGTACTCCTGCAAGAACATGCTATAAACTCTGCCTCAGTAGAATATAGCTCTACTTTTTCTCTTCAATATACTCAGCAGTCAAAGATGTGACGAAGTAAGTACTCAGCTGATTCTGTCACTGGCCAGGCAGGAGAACATGAGAACAACTGATACCAGACAATGAACAACAGCAAAGATCTCATGTTAGCTTAGAAGGCTGGATAGGAACGAACTGGGACCTAGGGTATTTAAGTCTCCCAGTGTGCATGGGGAATCAGGGAGATACGCTTTTCTAGGAGCTAGCAATCTTGSTAAGTAGACAAGCAGACAGATTTTCAAAGTTTGCAAGTTATAAATTCATCAGCACAGAAGACTGCGCTACAGTTTTTAAGTTATCTTCAACACTCTTACATTTAAATTAGCTTTATGCAATAGAAAACTATCCATATTACCATTTCCAGATAAATTCTTTTCAATATCACACAAACACTTGCAGTAGAGTCTTCACAGATTAATTATGCCTCTTTACCAAAATGAAAAGTCTCAAAATGTTTCCTATCTTAGTTCCAAATATTACTACGTTTGGAATATATGACATAGGTGCTTCCAACATTTGCAAATCTCATTACAATTTAAGGCACTGAATTGGTCATCATCTGAAAACTAAGTGGGATTGCTTCATGGTGCCTTCTGATGTACTCTAATGTTAAATTCCACTGAGCTAAGAGACGCACAATGGAATGGAAGTAACTTTGGATGTTTAAATTTTCTGAAACCAGATTTTCCTCAAGATTTTTAATGGGACTGGGCACAATTTTTGAACTCATGACTTATGCTTAAATATTACTGAAAACATTAATCCCAAAAGAATCAAGCACGTAACAAGTGACTTGTCATTAGCTACTATCTGATAACTTTGAATTTTAACTGTATTATATTTCTTCAAACGATCCTTGACTGCTTATAAATTTTGAGATTTTAAAAGCTCTTGCTGCCTTTGCAATCCATGAAAGGGGAAAGGCACACATCTTTAAATAATTATTTGAAAGTAATAAGCTTTCGCCTGCTCTACCACCTACCCCACGATTTTTACATTGTGAAATTAACCAGCAGGCTAGTAAATTTTCTCTGTGGCAGGCTAATTAATTTTATTAAAAGGTCCAGTGACATTTAGAATGCTTTAAAATTCTGCCTGTCAATTATGATTCCATCTGTTGACATTACACCTTGGTTAGAAGTAAAGAATTATACAGAAGACAATACCAGTGAAAAAAGCAGTATCTCCAACCATTTTTGTCATACTGGAAAGATTCAAAAAAATCTTAAGATTGTAATCAAATGCAAAAGCCTGAACAACCGGGATTGGCAAAAATCTTTGTTTGGGTTYGAATTTATGAGATTCTCTCATCTCCTGCAAGACAGTTCCAAGGTTTGTACTATCTCCCACATCATCCAAAAAATTTCAGAAGAACCTACGAGGTTAGAAAATCTCTTGGAATTGGTTTCACAGTCCAATATATTTAATTGTTAAGAATAACAATATGCATACTGAGTTCAGAAACTTCCCCTTGTGGTTTAACTTTTATCCTATTTTAGCWTATTCTGAAATCTACTTAAAAGGACAAATTTATTTGTCTAGAATTATCTAGAAAAGGCAACTTAATGGAGGCAATTTAAACTTGTGGAAGAAATGCAAAGCACAAAATTAAGTCAAATTTTTATGTACTGAACTATTATGATGACAGGAAGTAGTTTGATAAAAAAACCCACTTTGGCAAGAATATCAAAAATTAACACACCTAGCTGAAATTTTAACCTGATATTTCTCACCAAAAAGACCCCAGAACACAAAGTGTTTTTAATGCTCTATTATGTTTTCCATGTTTCCGTACACCACATCAGATCTAACAAATCTGTATTGTTTTGAAGTGACATGAAAAAACAAAAGTGTTTGTGATTTAACGAAACACAATCTGCTAAAACATTTTTAGCAGAATTAATAATAATCAWTTTTAAGAGACGTTGATATGAGTTATTGTCTCTCTTGCAGAGATTACATGATTGTATAAAAGTACCAATGATTTAYTTGCTATACAACCTGTACTGCTATTATTGGCAATGTCCATGCAGACAACTGCAGTTAAAAATCTAGCCATACAGCTGGATATCTTAGGACATCAATGCATTTAGAGACACATCCCTAGTAAGACAGAAGTACTGCCAAAATCCACATAACCTCCTTTACATATTTTAATATCTTAGCCCTTTTTTTTTTTTATTCAAGCTGATTGAAGTGAATGCCATACGCATTTGCAGAAGACTAAAATGAAAACATGTAAATTTATGAAGATTGACCCATTTTTTTGAAAAGAAGCATTGACCCATTTTTTTGAAAAGAAGCATTAATTTTGAATTTTTGGAAGAAAGCCCCAAATTCATAGGTATCTTAGTATTCTTCTTATTGTTAGAATATGTCATGTGCAATACATTCACAGTATGTTGTGTAAATTAGCTTAAATGGGGCAGCTTAAAAAAACCCATTACACTAGATCAAAGAAAGTAATTATTTTCATTTTTGCTTAAGGGGAAAAAAGCTTTTTAATTTTTCTGTGAAAAACAAAACCCATTTTTAATCATATGTATATTAATTTTATCAAAATTAATACAAACCTTGATATGTTTTCCAAAATGCTCTTCCTGATACATTCCTGAATTTAGCCATGATACTTAACTGCATTAAACCTCATTATGTCAAGGCTTATATGAGTGTAAGTAATATAGGTGAAGTATCATAAATCTACAAAAGAGGCTCCAAAACAATTAATAGCTATTACAATATCAATCATCATTGGTGGTTTTTACTTTCATCTTGCTTTCTAGTTAGCTGTCTTCCTTACACTGTCAGTTCAGTTAGAATATTTCACCTACACCTCACAATATGTCAAGGGGAAGTAGACCCATGCTGTGAAAAGCTGGTAATTTTATTGGGTTCCTCTACCTTTAAAAAATCTGTTACTTGGCCAAGTCTGGTTTCTGAGATCCTTTTTTGCAGGGAAATTGAGGCAAACATTTTTATGTTGCCTATGGTGTCTGCTCACAAGAAGAAGAATTTATATACATAAGGATCATTAGTGCAGGGTTGCACCCATTAGGATATAATAACCGTCAGCTAGGACAAAAAACAGATCAGCACCATGCATTCAAACTAACAGGCACACATAAAAATACTTGCCAGCTACATTTTGCATACTAAGAGCAYTGCTTCGAATATAAACTTATACCGAAGGTTTTTAACATACTTACTTCTAAAAAGGAATCTAACAGATGCCCTGCTGCACAGATTTTTCACATACTCTGATCAAATRAAAATGCAAGCCAAAGAAAAACTGAGAATTTAAAGCCTACTGTTGCAGTCTACATACAACTTCAGAACTTCGAGCTTAAATACAAAAAACATACTTAACTCCTCTAAATCARCTTAAATACCTACAGTCTTAAGGCTGAATCTGATATACAGCCTCACTCCTACTAAACACATTTTAGTTACATCAGGATTTAAGTCCTGCTGACAGAGCTTACATATACTCACCAATATCAAACCATTTAATGTGACAATTAGATGAAATATGAAGAAATCACCTTAACTGCTCCCAAATAATAAAACAAAAGTACATTATTTAAATAAAAGGAGCTTGCCAAAGGTACATTTATTTGACCTGGATGTACTTGGTTGTTTTATGTACTACACTCTGCTGAGTAAGGCTTGATTTCATGGGAACATGCAGCCCRTCCTTGTGAAATTTAAATAAAATTGTGACTGACCTAGTCCATTAGATAATGACTGCTAAATACAAGTCCCTACTTGACAAAACTGCCTCTAACATCCAAATAATTCTGGTTTATTTCTGACAAACTGATATGTTATCARCTCAGTTAAAGGTTTTCTCCAGTATTAACTGCCATGCAACACAAAAAAATATATGTAATAAAGGAGCACCATGGGCATAAYGTAGGCTTAGATGACTAAAAAATCTCTAATCYTGCAAGAAGTTATGAACAAAAGAGTTTTTCACTAATGTTAACCTACCCAAATGCAATGGATGTCCAAAACAGATTAATAAAAATGTATGTTGTCAATCTTCCCAAAAAAGAAAATTTAATTTAAAATAAAATAATTTCCCAACTTCTGAGATGGGTATGCAGCCATCTTTATACTTCCTGCATAATATACAGAATATATAGAATGTATAYATGTAATATTTTGGGTAGGTGGAACAATCACACAACTTTGGTACAACGGTTTAGATGTGCCATAAGGCAGAACTTGCGCTAAGACAATGCAAATCTATTTATATACCTTTTATGACCTCTTAATAGAGGAAGACCACAGAGCACTCCCAGGATGATTAGAAATATAACACTGAATCGGAATGGTTATTAGACTGATTATCAGTCTGGCTGGGTTAATCTACAGTTCACATTCTTCCAGTTAGTTATTCCCGTATACTGACAGTAGACAAAGTTGAAGAAAACCAGTCAGACACCTGACTTTTAGCATTGGAAACAGTCTCAATGCTGAGGCCATGCAGGCTACATTCTGTTGGCATTGTAGTACTACAGCACAACTACTCTGGCTTTGGCAAATGTAGCAGCAAAGCCTGCAGCTGCTTTGCCTGGAGTAATACTGCACCTTACTACCACAAAGAGTACAGCAAGTTATTAACAGCGCACCTGATGTGATCTACAATATCTCAAGGATTTAGTCCCATGGAAAACATACCAGCAGATCATCTAGTTAATGTGTCCTGACAGAAATCAGGGATATTTGACAGTGAAACAYTTCTATCAATGTACAGAAGCAGAAACTTCTGGTGCTCTACAGTTTCAGTGGCAAAATGGAGGTACTGTGGAGGGTGGGAGGATTTGAGAGAATCACTCCTTTRAACATAGGCATCTACATTTTACCTACATCCCATTTTCTGTAACTGAAAGTTTTTCATCTGGGCTGCCCCACAGTTTTGCCAACTAGCTCTTGAACAAGGATATCAGTAGGTCATGGAAAGCCAGCACAGATGACATACACTGCAGAAAAGAGTATTATTATTTGTTTTCCAGTGCACTGCTGTTGCCAGCTACTACATGGGAACTCTCTCAGTGCGCAGAATGTTGCCCTGTAAAAGGTTGGGACAGGGGCCCACACAGCATTTTCACATACAGTTATAACCAGCATTTCCCATTACAAACAAAACTGAAACTGTGGAGTTTCAACTGTACAAACTCGCTTCAAACTGTACAAACTTGCTTCACTGTGGAGCGAGTTGTAATATTTCAACAGTAAAGCCACACAAATAGTCTTCAGCCACAAGTTTGTTTCTCAAGTTGTATTTYAGCTGAACAAGACAGGAAAAGACAGAAATGAATTGATATGAAATAAAGATCACTTCTCTAAGTGTGTGCTCTTAAAGCTTACCTAACAAGTAATCTTCACTATTACTCATCTCTTCTTTATAAAGATTAAAAAAAAATGCGGAGAAGCAGCCTTAAAAATAATCTCACACATATGCACAATTGATTATKACTAATTGTCTTTTGAACATAGATCCTGTATAGCATACTGAGTCAGATTTTCTGCCTGCTTCTTCTGCTCAGGAAATGAGTAATATTAATACTGGTCTAACAAAACACTTTATTACCCTCACCAGTACTGGATTCACCAGTGCTCTTAGAACACTAAAGCACCTAGGATTTGTTCTCTCCTAATGAACAAAAAGCTGAGTATTTGGACAGGTTCAGCATGGCAATGTCAGCTTTCCCTCTGCATCATATAGTGTCAACACTACCCAAAAAAATTATTTAGTTCTACATTGTCTTCTTCTTGGACCATACTCAGATGCAGCATGGATTTAAACTTATCTGCAAGGGATGAACTTCCCTCTCTCAAACATGTGTGGSAGATCCCTCCCTCCTGAAGTGTGGTGGCTGGCGCTTTATCAAATGCAAACTGAAACATCTGGGKGCCAGATACAGTCACTTGCTTGTTTTGCACTGAGTTATCGACAGAATATGCTGTAAAGCTATGAACTTGAATTTGAGAGGATAATCCCATAGATGCAGAAATCTCACACTATTTTAAAKGAGAATTTTTTTTTTTGTGATTACTCTTGTTTTGTCTTCTCTACAATTTTGCATGTGTCTGTATGCACAGGGCAGTTCATTTGAGATTTTTCTCTATTYGTATTCTGTAATTTATACCTAAGGTAGACTAACCAGTACACTACATAGACAGTACATTCATTTGTACATGACTGTACAACAAACAGTTGGCCTCAAAAACTTTGTTTTGCTACAGGTTTCTACATTCTCTGTTGTAAGTGGTCAAAGACCATTAATTTTCCCCAGTTTTTTATGTACTGAATTATACCATGGAAACTGGCATGTAAAAAGAAATGAGTAGTTAATTGGCATGGTCATAGAGGTAGCTCTTTGTAATCTCACATTGCAAAAATAAAAAAAATAAATTGACATTCTTGACCCATTGATTACATGCTTTTTTTGGTTAGGTGCTGTCGTGTGTCATTTAGCCTATTATGAATTTTCTTCATCCAGTGCGTTGACTAAAKCAATCTTCAAATAATGTCTGCTGATCGGCAGGACTGCCCACAGATTTAAATGTCATGAAATACTATGGAATTAACACACATTAAAAGAGAAACAAGCATAATTTTACTGTTCTCTTCAGAGTAATACACATTTCTAAAGGTCCTCTCTACAGATTTAACCTRTTTTCCCTGAGTCCTGTGAATTAGTTTTTTTTCCCTAGATAGTCTCTGAACACAGATTTTGATTACAGTCATCTTGCTTTGYCAGTATGTTTTTTAGAAGTTGCACTAACAACAACAGTATTCCCAAATCCTAACGGTAGCTCCTAGCTGCTCCCATAAGCAAGAGGCAGCATATCCTATTGCTGCCTTGAGCAACACATGTGGTGACAGGCCAGTCATTTCCTACCTCAGACAAGAAAGGGCGATGAGTTCTAAACTTTTCTTCARTGACAGCGCTTGTTTTGGTGTCTTTCTTCTACCAACACTCCAGTTTTCATGAAACTTGTAGGACTGCATTAGCTATGTCTACAACTGCAAGCAGTGTAGTCTTTAGAAATGGATTTGTAGACAGCAACAGTTAACACTATGTATGTTTCAGTAAATKTATCCCTGATTTGATCCTGGGGAATTTAAAGACTGCTGTACATGGAGAGGAGACTGCATGCTCCTAAAGCATATCTGCTCATTTAATTTGATTCTGAAGGACGTTTGTGCACTGTGAGACTGCTCTGCCTTACTGTGCAATGCCAACACAGCAAAGGGGGGAACTTGTGTGATTCAAAAGTAAGTGTACTGCTGACTCAAGCTAAAATTGYTATTGTACGTATACCAAAATATTCAGGTCATTCCGTTCTTTTAGAGTTGGTATAAATTGGCCAGAAGACTTTAAAAGCTATAGAACTACAGTAAACAACTGAGAGAGAGAGACAGAGATGTTCTATTTTAGAACACCATGGCATCAAAAACAAAAATAAAACACATCTCTGAAGATCTTTAAGAATATTACCCGGTTTTTATAATACAGCTTGTATCCCATCCCTGTGCTCCCGCAATTTCTGCCAGCAAATTATTCAGACCTTTAGTAATAGCAGTTTTTTTCCATCTCATTCTGATACCTTTCACACAATACTGGCAGGCACAAAGTTATTCCTTCTTTTCCTTATTCCTCTGCATCCCAAGAGACATCTGTAAGCCCTTGTGCTTTTAAAGTGCTAGATGCTCAAAGRCTCTTTTGAAATTAATAATAATCAATGCCAGCAGCATCTCAACACCCTACCCAGTATTTGCATGTGATGGAGGGAAAACAATAGCAAAAAAGGAGACATCAACTTGAGTTGTTCCAGCAGTTGTTTTAAATGGTGAATATTTTCCTTTTCTTAATGTGAAAAAGAAATAAACAATATCCTTAAACAATATCTTTTTAAATCCAGAACATAAGCAGAATCTCAGTTATCCCAGGGTTCTGAAAAATCTGTATTTCTCTACAGTTGTACTGGCAAACTCAAATAATTTCTASCAGTAATGGAATTTACACACTGACTAGCTCTACGCTTTGAAAAATGCCATCCAGTAAYTTTTTTTCTAGTTGTTATGTGGTAACATCAGTTTGGGATGTACTTTTTATACTGTTAATGAAGCAAAATTTAAATATTAGAAAATACTGACTTCATGTTTGAAGCCCAAGACTTGTTTCAGAAAAAGCAGGGAACTGCAGGGAAGCAATATGAAAACACTGTACTGAAAGTGTTACGYTAACTGTAATGGTACTGACAGAGTTGTGCCTAAATTCAATTCTAATTTTTAGAAACTTTAACATACAGTACAATATACTGATAGAATGATTCTTCTGGTAGTTTAGGGGACTATAATCAAAACATGTTCTGTAATGTAAGAAATTCTCTGAGGGCTATGACAAAATATCCATGTAAGCACAATACATTAAGTGTAAGAAATACTTACCTTGTTGAATATCCTTCATCTCCAAGTGCAAACTTGATATTAAAATTCCTACAGTTTGAGACCGTTTTCCATCCAGTAATTTGATAATCTAGAAAGAAGGTGCAAAATGGTCAGAAATCAAGGGAACACTCTACAAAGGATTCATTCACTTTTATAACATAAGCTAATTTGTGAACTGAATTCAGTATTTCTCCAAAYATCAAACATTTGTATTTACTAAGTTTGGTAGTAAGACCTTTTATCTTTGTGCTCTGCACCTTAACAAATGACTTATAAACATAGGACTGAGTTCTCACCAGCTCTGCTAAAGGACATCACCTCTTACTTCTAGGATACTGTCAAGCAGGAAAAGAAAAAGGCCATCAAATGTTTATTCTGGAATATATTACCCCCCTTCTTTAAATGATATTTAAGAACTATTAAAGACACTGAGTACATCACAAGTTCCTCAGTTTGTCTGCTAGTTTACACTTCAGTGTGAACAGGTTTTGGTCTATTTTTTCAGCAAAGGATCAATCCCTGACCAAGAGGAATTGAAGAATTGTCTTTTTATGCTCTCTCAACACTATCTCTGGAACACTGGACACTACTGAAAATATTTCTTTTGCTCATGTCTGAATACGCTTATTCCACACTGTTGACACTTCACAGGCATTTCAGGATTTTGTTCACATTTGGGTAACAGGCTTTGATAGTATAATATACTGACATTCAGATTGTAATATTTTCTGATTTCAGTCCAGCGGGAGAAGAAAAACAGTAGAAAGAGGAATTTAAATGTTATTTTGGTTGGTTGAAATCAGTTATAATGAAGGGAATCAGTGTAGCGCCTTCAGATGTTAGAAATGTAAAAAACAAATTTCCCACAATGTCAGGGCTATTGGTATTTGTGACTTTGATTTATCTCATAATGAAGATATGACAGAAGCACATCACAAAATGCAATACAGACACAAGTTCTTCAAAAATACAAAATGTTCATATCCAACAAGATGGCCTACTTCATAGTGCTGATGAACAAATACTACTAAATACATAAACTCATATGCAAGATTAATATCTATGTTTCCCCTAAATTTATATTCTTAGTATCTGAACAATATTTAATCTAAAATTCTCCACTAATGTTTGGGTGGCACTTACATTCGGATATGTAATGGTAGGAGTAATTTCTATTCCTTATTCCTGGTACACTTTTATTGATGCTTACATTAGAGACAGTTAACTGACACAATTTATACTAACTCATACAAATGTTTCTTACCTACATTTAATTGTGATTTACAAATATTTAACTATGAAAATACKTAGTCACTCATCTATACAAAAGTAGATTTTTTGACAAATACAGTAAAAAACAAATTATACTGATATTTTCACCTGRAAATTGTAAGTTAGTTTGTATTTATAGAGTACTGAAATTAGAAAATACATGAACAAGTTAGAACACACGCTATCTTCTGACAGCTATTTTAGGTCCCTCCTRTAGGTACTCAAATTTAAAAAAACTTAGGTTAAAGTAGATACTGTATATTTTTTTGCCAAAATTTGAAAAAAAAAAATCTATCCTGAGAGTTTTTCTGCCTATATGTACAGCACATATGATGGATATTAAGAAAGTAACTCTATGAAAAGTGTTTTCTTCAAATGACAAWGAATTCAGGCTCTTTATCTCCTGAGTACACTGAGTAAAGCAGACAAGGTGATTTTGCTCCAAATTACCTTAAATGAACACTGGAAGCATCATATCCTGTTGACTGATGCTTCTGAGCAAATATAAGTAACTGCAGTTTATCATGGTAATTTCTGAAGCTTTACATGAATTTGCTGAACTCTGCAGCACATTAACTTCTTACAGGGATAATTACAGGTTTGAGCAGTATGCAATTTGTATAGCATGCACTGACCTCCAAGTTAACCTTGTTCAGGGCAAATTCACAGGTTGTCATAAACCCCATTAGACATGCCTAGTTTGAGGCAAAACTTTTCCAGACTATAGCTGTTGTAGACAATATAACATTTGAAATCATTCCATTGAAGTATTTTTAAGTGCTAATATATTCTCCAGATATGATCAAACTAGCTCACATTACTAAGCAAGACTTCCCCCTGAAGAGATTTGTGAAAAAAMCCCTTAAAGACAACCCTATCTAATTTTAGAAGCCAAACGAGAGAGTCATGATTTAAAATGGCAACTGACTGTATGTTCACATGCATTTTAGACAAATGTACACATGGTCACAATTACCAGGCATCAAACTAGATGCAGACTACCTGAAATAGTTTCAACCAAGTAACTGAAGGCTAATACTTTATTTGTTATGTAGCAAAAATGGAGTACCATGACAACAGAATAGCTTAAATTGAGCATAAAAATACTTCAAATCTGTAGTTATAATGCTAAGCATTATATTAGACTTCTGTCTTAAATTTTTAGAATCAATGTGTTACTTAAACGATTTTTCCGTAAAACAGAGAACCAATTTTCAAAGATACTAATTTTTCCCCAAATGATGCTTATTTTGGCAAAGTCACTGAGAGGGAATTACATGTAGGTGTGAATTCCAAATAGAAAGAAGACCAAAAACTCAGCACTTTTTAAATTCACTAAAAACACAAGGCAAATAGAAGGAAAGTTTGTAAAGACCGTGTTGGACTAATCAGTCTGTGCTTTTAAAAGACAAATCACTGATCATCTCTCAGCACATTGGGTTTTGCTAATAGCTGGCAGTGATAGGTAAGCAACTAAAACCCAGTTCATGCCAGCTGATGCTGCCATCCCAGCTGGTGGGATTTGCCAGCTGCCTGTTGCTCCTCTAGACTATAAATGTATTGTTGTAATGGATGTAGCATCTTCTGGCTTTGTGACAAAATTGTAACTGCTGGTAATAATTAGTTTACTTCACTGATCCACAGCATTATTTGCTTTATGTGGTTTTTCCCCTRACTATTTTTTAATGTTATTAAGTTACTTGATTTGCTGTACACAAGTGTCTCATCTACACCTTTCAAATCTTTACAATCTAATTTAAAAGTGAAGATATACCAAAGCTGTAATACATTAATAAATTATTATGTCATTCCCATTAGAAGGTGTTCCTCTAATGWAACCAGAAATTTATTTCATCAAATACTATACAACAGACTTTACTGTTTTGTCTAACTGAAATGTCTACATTCTGTCTATGACACTTACTGGTGCTGAAACCTGATGAAGTTCAGTTTACTTTAGTGATTAAAAGCTAAATTCTTCCTCCTGGCGGTCCATGGATTCCTTCCATAATATTTAAATTTACTGAGAAAAGCCATAAGCTAAAAAGCTGTCCTGTATATCACAGAGTTTCCCTCCATTCCCACTCACCAACTTTTACAGCAAATCAACAGCCTTAACCTGTGAGTCGATTGCTGAAACCCTGTTCATACAAAGGAAGAATATCCTGCACAAGAAGCCAAAGTACAGCCCTCAAGCCATTCTGCATAAACACTCCAAGAGCTACCAATGACATTTCAGAGCTTAAGACTAGACATTATCTCTCATATTCTCCTACTCAAGGGAGAGGCAAGTTTAAGTGTTTTTTACTAAACATGGATGAACCATGACTTTATATTTTTAAGTCTATTTGCAATTTTACTAGCTTGAAAASCTCACTACTTTTAGCCTTTTTCTAAAGGAAACAAAAATGGCAATTTATCAGGTTCAAATAGGAGGTATTAAATGAGGTAATAAGAGACTTATTGAAATATTGTTACTCCTATCAGAACTGCAAAAATAAGGCAAACCACAAAACAGATATTCACTCTATGGATAATTTCTATACCCTACATGACTTCAAGGCTTTKTGATAAACAAGGCATGTCAGTTATTTTTCTCAGCACAGCACAAAATATAAAAAGAAAGTGAAAGTGCCTCGGAACAGCACACATTAGTATTTTGCTAAAGTTTGAGCACTGTTTATTATCTTATGCAGACAGCTGAAGACAGTCATTGTATTGCAACCCTGCAAAGCTTCCAACATTTTCTGCAATATCTCCCCTTCTTGCGGAAACACAAAATTCATTAATTGTAATTCCTCATTTAGTTAGATGGACAAAAAACTTGCTGACAGACATATCCCTTTCAGTTAAAAAAATGCAATTCACTCAAAATATTGACACTCTTCGTAAATGAGAACACATGCTAATAATTATGTGAAGTCTGTTAGAGATAATAGACAACAGAAAAGCCATTATCTTTAATGTCCTCCTGCGTCTTTGAAATGATAATCATTGCACTAAAGGGCCAAAAATGATTGATGGACTTTCATTTGGAGCACACACCTGACACAAATTACTTGACATTTACTCATTTTTTTTGGTAAGATGAAGACAGAGTGGCATCACAAATATCCAACTATCCTGTTTCTTGAAAATTTATAAAAAATACTTGAGTTTTTGAGGATAAATTMCTAACAAGTGCTCAAACATATTGAAAAAACTAATACAACTTCAAAAAATGTGTTAAGTTAAGCAATGGAGCTACAAAATACACATGGAAAAAAACTGCAGCAAAGGAATCTTCTTTTCTAAACAACCTCTTTCAGGATTACAGAGTATCATAGCTTAATACATAATGAAACATGTCTTTTATTTAGTTCCAAAATATATGTCCTAATTCTGCCTTTTTCCTACTTAATAATAAAATAATTTTGGTTCTGCAAATTTAACASGAAAAGGAGAAACTACGGCTTGAAAACAATTACATGTGCCTATCAGCTTAAAAATTTACATGACAATACACCGACAAGAACTGTTAACATAGAATCAATGATGGYAAAATTGTCTGCATGTAGCACTGCAGTCCATTGGACATGAAAATATAGATGATTTTCAGAGTCTGAGAAAGAGGTTAGATCCCTCAAATTATATTCAAAGCTGTAAAAGCTGAGTTCTTTCAAAAACAATGATAGGGCTTGGGCYATTGGTTGGTTTTATTTTCCAGAAAAATAGGTTATATTTTTAATGATAATTGTTTTCAGTTTTCCTTGTTTTCAAAAGCAGCTATGGATCTTAATGGTAAATGCACAGAATCTACTCATAGTTGAGTATTTTTGGTACAACAAACTTCATAGTTGAAGTCCATTTACATTTTCATAAATACAACTTWTAAATTTTCTTACTAATACACCGTACATTCCTAGAGAAATACTTTTATGTTAGTGGAAAACAGAATAGGTGCAGAAATCATGTGGCTAGAATGCTAATCTGAAATCTAAGCATAAGAAAGTACARAAATTATGATGTCTTTATAGTCTAGACATACAGTTGCACTTTCAAAGGTATGCCAGTGATGCTTTAAATAAAGGAGTCAAAAATAGGAGTCATGTTCAGAAGTCTAAATGTACAACACAATCAACACCTAAATGAAACTTATGAAATAAACTGGTGGATCTAGTACTTCTCCTTCTTGATTTCCAAGAAGCTGCAACTTCTAAGTAAGTTATTGAAAATAGGATGACCTACATGCATTTGAAAAAGCTTAACTAAAGGCCACAACACTTTACATGGCATAGATAGTTTTAGATTCAATGGATATTATCAAGCTGCATCACACTAGTAACTTACATATTTAGATTAAGCTCACTGAATTAGACAAAACCAGAGAAAAATTTATTTGATTCTTATTCAGGTGCTAACAGACTTTAATTTTTTTCCTGTAATGTCAACCTTTCCTGCTGCAGATTCAACCACTTCAAAATGATAAAATAACTATGAAATAAATCCCACTCCTATATATTATTTATCCACCTAGAGTCTCCAGAAAAGTCAGCAATCACCTCTGATGATTCATGTTACTTCATATAAGATTATAATGTATCTAGTCTTAACTCARAAACATTTTTTATCAGAGATATATTTTTAATATTTAAATATATTGCGTAGTATTTTGCCCYAATATTGGGAAATAACTAATATATTCTTCTAGTGAGTAAATTCTMCCACCCACAAAAAACCAAATTCCATTCTCAAGACATAAAATCAAAACCTTAGATATTAATTTTTATCACTATCTACATATTACTGCAGAACATTGAATAAAAGATTGTATACATGCAGAGAAGATAATGTATAAGAACAAGAGTTTCCTGAATTATTTCAATGGTTGTAGAGCTGTAAAAAAGAAAACTCTTCCAAAGCTGCTATATTTTCCAAAGGGGTGCATGGTGAAAGAAGCATGAGCAGCCACACACTTTGCAGAGCTTCTAAASCCAGATATGCATTACCATAACAAACTTCAAGTCTTCAAATATACATAAGTGTACTAAAAAGGTACACCTGATCTTCGTTTAACTTATATTCATTTTACATTGTATCACTCTCAAGTGAATGTACTATATCTTTCCAAATCAAATTATTGTTCTTCTAAGTAAGTAAAATCACATTCTACCCAGTCCTTTAAGAAGTTATATTACCACTGTTGCTTAGATTCTTCATTTGCCTTCCTTTCTTCCTCCACATATTTGTTAGAAGCCTCTAGAAATCAGTGCAACTCAGTAAGCTATTTCTGTCAGGCATAAATGCAACAAATTTTGGAATAATGAAAATGTTTCCATTCTTGAAAAAAGTACAGCCAACTGTTTCCATCCATAGGACAAAGGACAGAAAGTGGACTTTATGTCTTTTAATTGATTAACAGTAGCAAGAAGTTGAAAAGGCACTCAAAACGTCATCCACAGCATTTCTGCACTTCAAGACAGTTATCAATTATATGTGTGCCATTCTAAACAAACTTCCCTAAAGATCTCCAAATACAGAAACACAACTTCCCTCGCCAAAATTGTTCTGCATTCCTTTGGTATCCTTGCTCTTAGAAAGCTTTTCATAATTTTTCTTTGCAGCAGCTGCACACACTTGATTACACTTAAACTGTGTGTCCCAATCAACTTTCTCCTTTCTAGACTAAACAATCATAACAGTTTGATTCTTCCCTTAGAGACTACTTCACTTTTCATCATTCTCCCTCTTCTTGACTCTTTACAGTTAGCAAATTTTTAATGAAGGGTTGTAGTGYCTAAATCTAGATGCAGTTCTTAACTGAGACATGGCTGAGTAGTTTGTCTTGCAAGCAGTATTTCTTGATCTATCAGAGTTCTGTTTTTCATGTCTAGTAGCACCAAGATTTGACAATTTATGTTCCTCTTGTGAGACATTATAATGCCAAGACTCTTTCTGCTAAACTATTACAGTCAGCCAGTTAAATTCCAACTTATTTTTCAGGTAGCTGAATATCCTTAACCTGTGATTGCATTAGGTTTGTGCTTATCTTTGTCTTTCTGACCAGATCTCAGATACACAACAGCCTTCTGAAGGATCCACCTCAGTACATTTGAAGCCTCTCACAAACAGGTGGTGGCTATTCCACTCTCCAAGTAATAAGTGAAAATACCAAGGTAACTGCAACAACAGAGAAGTCCACAGAGTCCTCAACATATTTTCCTGTTTTGACAGTAAGCATAAGCATATATGAATAGAAATATATTCCAGATTATAAATATTCATTTTAGAAATTATATATTATATTATAGATATGAGTATAAATATGTATATAATATGAATATATACTCAAAAGTTCCCCTCCTGAGCACAACTTGCCAAATGGCACTGGAGAACAGACCAGTCATTCGATTTACATAGCATCACAGAAACACAGAATCAATTACGTTGGAAAAGACTTCTGACATCCAACCTATGACTGAACACCACCTTGTTAACCAGACCATGGCACTGAGTGCTACAGWCAGTCTTTCCCTGAACACCTCCAGGGATGGTGACTCCACCACTTCCCTGGGCAGCCCTCTCCAATGCCCAATCACCCCTTCTGGGAAGAAATTCTTCCTAAGGTCCAACTTAAACCTCTTCTGGTGCAGCTTATGTRGCACAACATTTTGACATTTCTGGCTGAAATTGGCAGGTGTCTATCAGTTGTAAGCAAAAGAAGAACAGCATACAGTTAATTTTTTAACCTCTTGCTATACAGTGTCTATTATGTGGAAAAATGGGTAAGAACAGAATGAAGTGAAACTTCTAGAGGCTTTCCACAGAAGCATTAAATTCATGGCCTAAGCAAACAGATTATTCCAACAGGAATAATTCTGAGAATAAATTAAATAATATCTGTGTTTTATTTGGAATTGCAAAAGAGTTAAATGAGAAACACTTATCCTCTAATTCAAAAGAAAAATCTTACTTCCAATCGAAAAAGGAACTTGACTGTGAAGCACTGACACAATTCTCATTTAAGGAGAGAAGTACTGAATAACCATGTTTTAATAAGAAGATCTGCACCATCTATTGGTCTATCATTTTCCTACATACCTAGGAGGCTGAACTTAGTTTGTATAAGATGGTATGAAATAGGGCATAGTTTGTGCAGAGAAGAGATTTAATGCAGTGAATGGAACAGTCTTAAAATGTATCATTAAATAAAAATAGACTATTAACTATTTCAAACACAAACTACAGCACAAGATTTTATCACTGTATCTGTATCTTGCTCTGGAAGTCTCTGTCAGAGAACATGAAAAAGGAATTTACAAATAAATACATAATGACAAACATCAGCTAAAYCTGTAATATTTGATGAGCCTCATAAGATTCATTTTTCTTAAAGTCTGTAGAAAATAYCTTTAACCAGACTACACAATCCCCTGTAATGGGACACTGATGCAATTTTTAAGACCAAACAAGCAGAAATTTCTGTACTGAAGCAAAGAAAAAGRTTCTTGCTAAAACCCTAGCAGACAGATATAATTGTTGGAAAAAGGCAACAAAGTTTGAGAACTAAAAAAAAGCATGAAAAACCAGAAACGAAACTGGCCAAACTGACAGCTTTATACTGATCTACAGGAGCTCCTTTTATTATCTACTACTAAATCCTCCTGTAGCAAATAAAATGCCTCTGTACTACTGTATCATTTGCAGCCCACCAAGATTGATCCACTGGAGCCAGCCTGGAGACACTGGGGCTTTCAGAGAGACAAAGAAAAACACAGGACCATCTAAGAGGGCCAACTGTCTGTAAAAACGTTCAGCTGCTACTATGAGTCATTTAACTGASAAAGGTGAAAAGACAGGCTATACTAAAATAAAATGCTTATGTATTCAATTAAAATTAAATAAAATGCTTATGTACTCAATTAAAATTCCTTTTGAATTCTAAAAGCAGGTTTATTTTTGTCTAATTTTTAAATTGACCCAGTGATGGAATGTTTCACACTACTGACCACAAGTTTTCTAAATTCTCATGGAAAACCCTACAGTTCCCATGGTTTGTAACACCATGATCATAGTCTCATCAGTTTACCAAACAAAAAGCATGGCAATAGATATAATMATGAATTCATTTCCTAGGGAATTCATTTTTGTATTTTCAAACAGTACTTTAAAGGAACCTTTTAAATTTCATTAATTTCCATAAATATACCCATTATCTAAAAATAATAACTTTAATAACAYATCAGAATAATTGAAACAGATAGAAATAAGAAGATGCCTTTGTATGAAAAAATATATTACACAAGAAATAATACATATTATTATACCAATATGTTCTGTAGCTATTGTTCAATTCAATTTTGGATAAGCCAAGAGAGATCATTAAAAAAAACCCCATGCTGATCAAACAAATCAGTTAGTTTACAAAGCAGCAAGGACAAAAGAAAAACACAGTTTCATCTTTCAGTATACAGACCTAATTCGCTGTCACCCACTTGGAGAAATAGATATACTCCCTTAATTGCTAAGATTTTGAAATAAAAAAGCAACTATTTGTACATATTAATTCCCAATTAAAGTTACAGTGATTACAGTCTCTAAAGTTCTCTAGAGACYTGTATTTCCTATTATATAATTCTTGCTGAAATAAGTAAGTGAAATGTAAAAATAAACATTAGAAAGAAGGCATAAGATACACGAAGTAATGGAATTTATGGATAAAGCTGCTGCTACGTATCACATTCATTTCAAGCATTTGTCAAGTAAAATATCACCAAATATTTTTCACAGAGATGTTCATGTCCAAACTCAGTCTAATATTTGAAGGATTGTAACAATTGTTTCTTTGGTGTGTATTTACAAATGCCAGCATGACCCCATCCAGGCCCCATTTTTAATTTTTTAYGTTTACATCACATGAATTTGAGTTCAGCCTTACTGATCCTTTTCATTAGCCATTGCATTAAGACACAATATAGGAAATCTATTTTTTGTAATTCATCATTCAAAGATGCTCTGGAAGATCTGAGAGCACTAACATGCATACATTTCATGTTCTATGTATTATAAGATTGAAGGGGGCTAGCACAGCTCACATGCAAAGTGCCCTCTTGTGGTTCCAAGCAGGTAAACTCAAGGAGATTTTAAAATATAGYAAATGTTTCAATAGTTTCTGATGTGTAATTACACTGTTTTTGGAAAACAGTATTGTTTATTATTCAGCCTAGAATTTTCTGGCAGCAAGTACTACTAATGCCATTTCTTTTTCCTATCATCTGCACATCCCAACTGGCAAGTGCCAGCTCTCTGTAATGGATTCTTGTCTGAAGCAGACAGTATTTGTGCTATGGCAATCACATAGCAGCTACACACAAGCCTTGGCCATTAAAGACGATTGTCCTGTCCCTTCCTGACACAACTCCTTAGCTATATTGGAAAAAAAAATTGGCATTCCTTATTCAAAATGTCACTTTAAACTTTATTCTGCCAATAAAATTCATCCCAGTGGAAGAGAGGTTTGCTGGAGAAACTAATTATAAATCAGCTCATGGGCAGATAATGGCCTGAAATATTGGCACTTTTAGATATGAATTAGAAATTKAATTCTCTTCTCCTATACAGTTTTTTCTACCTCACTGGGATGTAGAACTTTCATTATCAAAGGCAAATATATTCCAAGGTAAATAACAGCCCTGCATTCTCAAACAAGAGAATTGAGACTGAATGAGCAATCTGTATTTTGCTAGCTTCCTCAGTCATAAAAAATTCCAAAAATTAAAAGGGAGTTTTCTCAAAATGAAAGACTAAACAGTAACATACAAAAAAAAAGAYAAACAAAAAACCAATAAATACCTTTTTGGCCTTGGTTTTTTTTTCGTAAGTCTCTGACAATGGTTTTCTTTTTTCCTGAGTGGTGTCTTTGGAGAATAAATATTCAAACTCGGTAGTGTCAAGTATATCAGGTTCTTCTAGTGATTCCCATAATGTGGGCATAGCGGTTTTCCTGTAAAGGGAAAGCAATAATAAAATTTCCAAGCATTTATGAGAAACTGTAGTAGATCTAACCATTATAGAAGAAAATCCATGATAAATTTAAACTCAAAGCAACACAAAGAACATTCCTTCCCTATACATTGCTCCTGTAAGAAACTGCAGCTTGTGCAAATACATCTCAAGGGATTTCTGCCACTTCAGCCAGGATTAGGGGTATCTCAACAGCAGCTTTTTTGAGAATTCCCGGTAATCTATTTAGACCTATAAAAATAAACAGTATCAACAAATAGTGATCAAACTTTATGCAAGCATATTTAAGGAGCATTTGGGGTAATTTGCACAGGACTTGATTTACTTCATGTTACCCACAGATGTTGTACACTCATATTTATCCCTGTTGCAGTTCTGAGAAACTAGACTAATTATGTGGCTTATATTTTGGGAGASTAGCCAGTATTCTTCTCCATTCAACCAACTGTAAATTTTAAATGTGGATTATCTTTCCTTCTTTTTTTGCCTTCCAAGACCAGATTTAGTTTTGGATCGCTGGGAATTTGTTTACACAATCCTCTAGTTTTATCTGGATTAGGGGAAAGTAATAATGTACGGCTACATTGCACATCAATTCTGAAAGGGCTTTGTTTCAAAATTTCAATGTTTCAGGAAAATATGTGGGACAAACTTCTGAGTGCTCTTCTTGTCTCTTTATCAGTACAAGGTAAAACCACTTCTTCCAGTAGATGTCACTAAAAGGCAGTGAAATTATTTGCAATTAAAAAAGGTGAGGTAAATCACTATAAAATACAAATGGCTGATGTAACTAAACATAGATGTAATATGCAACAAAACGGAATACCTATCAATTTAAAAGGAAACAAAATTTAGGGTTTTTTTTCAAATTTATGGGTTTTTTTCAACTCAATACTCAACTGTCTACTATCATGAATCCCTAAGGAAACTCTTTTCCTATTAGCATCTGCTGATGCAGTACATTCTGCATCGCACGACATGCTTAGAGCTCCACAGCTTCACTCTTCCCAATATTAGTAGTAGTGTCAGCAATACCGAATAATGAAGGATTCTGTCTGGCTCTGCAACACAAAGTCCTGGACAGCTTCTGATCTGAGCAGAAAACCCTTGCAAAAATTCCAAGAACAGACCATGAAAATACTGGACCATTACATCTGGTGACCAGCAGTTCATCAGAATGCTATGACTTATACCTTACCTTGCAAAAGCTTGGTGAACSAACAGTATTTCACAAAGAAAATTTTCATTTCATTGATTCAACAGGGTATTAGAATAAAGTTTATTTATGGACCAATTATTTATTCATATGAAACAACTAAGCCTAAATAATATTGGGAAGGTAAAGCCAAAATGTTCAAGCCTCCTGCTCCAAAATATTTCAATGTTTTTAATTCTGAAAAACTGAGTATATAACTCACAATTCATTAATTTCTTTGTCCCTGCCAAATATTTTATATAAAATATTAGCACCTTACAATATTTAATGATACAAGAATGGTACTTTTCATAATAAATTCAGAGATGTAAAGTAAAATATAAATCATATTTAAATCCATTAAACTGCAAATGTTTAACAGTGTTTAAATATAACAGATAAATCTGAAAATAAAATATTAATAATTATATTCAGTAACTCAAATACATAATTTATAAAAAATCATTAAGATAAACCGTAATAAATTATTTCTGATAATTAATAGTATAATAGATAATATAGTAATTGTATGTAACATAGTAATATACTGTGCATATATAGTATAGCACATATAACATTATGACATATTATGACTTAAGGCGATATATAGTAATATAATTTAACTTACTAAAATATTTAAATTTTGCATCCCTGTAACTGCAGCTAGGCTAACATAATTTCAAAGACAGATAATAATGGTTTGAATTTTCAGATCCAAATTAYCATGTAATTTCATTACTTGCATTCATGAGCTCAAAAAACCTGTCCAAAAATCATTTATGTCTGTTCACCAAATGACCACTTATAAGCTGATCAACAAAACAGTGTAACTTTGGATTTGGTACAACAGAATACACTACTAAAATACTGTTATAGAACCATAGAATGGCCTGGGTTGAAAGAATCTTGAAGATCATCTCATTCCAACCCTCTGCCATGGGCAGGGACAAMCTCCACTCGACCAGGCTGCACAAAGCCCCATCCAACCTGGCCTTGAACACTTCCAGGAAAGAGGCACCGGCAGCTCTTCTGGGAAACCCTTCAGTGCCTCACCACTCTCACAACAAAGAATTTCTTTCTTACGTTTCATCTAAGCCTACCTCCTCTGTTCCAGATTCTACTGATACTGGGAGCTGCCCCAAATCAGGTACAGGACCTTGCACTGGGCCTTGTTTGCACAATCCCACTACTCAAGCTTATCAAGGTCCCTCTGGATGGCATTGCTCCCTCAAGCACATCTATGATTTTATCCCTGCACTAAATCACAGTAAAATGGGTAGGTTTTCTAAAAATTTAGGATCTATTTTTTTAACACTGTAGAGGTCTCCATCACTACTGTCCATAATGGACACTTCATACTACAGGTTGCTGATCTGCCTATGTTTATACATATGTACTCTTCCTCTCTGACAGAATTATACACAGAGGTTAAGTTCCAGTTTAACTGTTTCCAGATTGCAGAACTGGAATCATAGAGGACGACACAACATAGTTCTCTGAAGATGGGATCACATGAAGTGACTGGAAAGCAAAAATAAAACTAAGTTCTCACCTGACCAAATGTTAACATTTCCATTTTAATTCTAGCTCAGACTTCATTGTAAGAGAAAAAATGTCTTCCTAATAATCCTGGCTGTGATTTTACCTTTTAGTGTTAAATCTGAGAAACAACCTGTCACTATGGTTATTCATGCAGTGCTTGAATTATTGGGAGAAAAAAAACAAACAAAAAACATTTTTGTTACGAGGAACGAACTTTTCATTTATAATACATATAATTTTAATGTAAATATACTATTTTAAAACAACTTATGATTTTAGACTTCTAGAACTGATTCGGTTTTTTCCTAARAGTATGTAAATTCCACATGTCTACACTGATTTTGTTATACTTTCCTAGACTGTTAATCTCTTATTAAGTTTTGGATAGTGTACCTAACCTTGTACCATGACATATAAGTAGCAACTCTAAGTCCAAATAAATATATTTTACCTGTTATCTTGCAACTGTATTCGTGTCCAGTACAAGGGCTTCATGGGACGGCCAGGTTCAATGGCAGGTTTTCGTGGTCCTTGGTTTGAAGATAAAGTGCTATTAAAAAAGAACCCAGGTGCAGGAGGTGGAGGGGGTGGAGGTAACCCAGATCCAGGCAGTGGAGGCGGAACAGGAGGTCCCAGCCCTCCTGGAAGCGGTGGTGGTGGCGGTGGTGCTTGAAAATTCCTACAGCCTTCAGAAAGTGCAGGTGGCAGTGGTGGAGCAGACCCAAAGTGAGACGTCACTGAGGCTGGACCCATTGGCAAAGGTGGTGGTGGAGGAACTAAACCTGACAGTGAAGAATCAGGAAGGGGAGGCGGAGGTGGTGGTGGTGGAGGAGGCATTTGTTTTAGTTGACAAGTCAAGACACTTTCTGATGCCTGTACACTGTAATTGTCCTTATTTTCACTTTGGGCAGACATACTATGTGTCAAAGAAGAAATATTAAGCTTTTTAGGTACTATTTGGTTATTTTTCATAGCTCTATTTTCTTCTTCACTAGGCTTTATGAAAGTTTCTCTGTCAGTCTGTATACATACATTTCGGTATGCCTTTGGTGGGTTATCATCTTCAGTAGAAACACCAATATCCTTTGCTTTTTCATTTCTTCTGTTCAATTTATTATCAAGTTCATTTTTCAGATGTGCAATGGTTTCCTCAAGCTGAGCAGTTGATACAGCATGTTCTCCACGAATATGGAATACCCTGAGTTCAAACTGAGACTGCAGAGTAACACAAAAAAAACGCCTTAGTGTAAAACATTTTTCTGAAGTGTTTATTTTATAGTAATCAAAAACCTTCACATTTAGACTATTTTCTCACATTAAGCAAAGAGAGAAGTACTTTTCTTTCCAATTCTAAATGGTTTTATTGCAAGCTATTACATAATAGGACTACCAATAATCTTTAAAGAAACGTAAGCAGGGTATGTTTCAACATAATATATTTTTGTGAGTAAAAATCCAAAACATCAATCTGGGCAAAATCTAAGTTGTACATTATCTTTAAGAAGACTTACCAGTTTTTAATTGCATGTAATAATTAGTGAAAATGTAATGGAAAAAAGGTACCTTTTTCAAATGGTATTATGTTTAATGATGTGAGTTTTTTGATTAATTCATTTATTAAGTATGTTGTATATATATAGAGAGATGACATGTTAGAAGTAAAAAATAGATTAAACACAATGGGCTTATCCATTCGCGATAAAATATTAAAGAAACAAAAATAATTTCTCAATCTAGTAAGTATTATCATCAATTTCACAGATACACATAAATTCCTCAAGTTTATCTTTACTATTAGATTAAAATTTTGTTTTTTCCAGAAATGTTTTAATCAACAACTTAGGAAAAGAAATCTTAGAAATATGAGAATCAAGGATTTCACTGAGTAAGTAAGGAAAGAAGAAAACTACCCCATTTTTCCTACCATATGTCAGAAAGTTACAAAACATTTGGCACAGAAAAATCTCCTTAATATAATCCACTCCAATCCAATAATGCTATTCCACACGATTAGATCCCTACAAGCCATTTTCTGTTATGCAATGATACTATCCATCAGGCAGCTCGCTGATATTACCACGATTCTTTACAAGGCAATGACACCTGAAAGAGAGTTTTCATGGCTCTTTCAGGATCCCTCTACAAAAAGGAAGCCAGCCTTTCAACAGAAACAGCTCCCAAAATCCTACAGGCACAGTAATTTACACTTAAAATTCTTACACAGTGCTTGTCAGAAGTGGCAACATAGCACTCCCTATTTTCCATTCCAATTTGAGTATTAGGTCAGAGCTACTAGTTCATAGGGTTAATTAATATGCATACAAGTCGTGCATGTGTAGCTCAGTATGGCAAATACAGTGTGATTTATTGTGATTTTTATATCGTGAAATGAAGCTTGACTAGATTTGCAAACAAAATATATTATTTCTTATAGGAAAATGATCAACTTGAATTCTAATCATTTTAAGATAAAATCCAAAGTAAACTAACTGAAAATATTGGGTGCAAAATGCTCCTTTACACTGGCAAGTGCATAGGTGAGAAATCAAGTTTAAAGTCTTACAGAGAATCAAACAGATTTACATAGGAAACAATTTCTATCAGTTATATAGAAGGACTAGTATGAGCAACAAAATACATTTGCTTAGCTTTTTTCCTTTTTCTATCTWACTCTATTGGTGCTCAGCTTTATTATTAGTTCAGTACAATTATTGAAAGATTTTCTGCCATTTGAATTGTTACAGAGAAATTACCTTTCTTCTTAAACTTGGCATACTGGTTCATAAATGAGGTAATGAAGTAAGTTTGCCTTAAGGAATTTAACTGTTTTGTTTTTTTATCATAGTGCTTTGCTCCTATTGGACATCAAAAACTCCTTGACAGAACAATTTACTTTGAACGTTAGAGATTTTCCCAGCAGTAAATCTGAAGCCACCTTAAAAATGCACTGTAAAACAAGCATGGTATCTAACAAAACTATTTATTACATTTAAATGGGCATGAAAGCAACTGTGTTAGTATTATAAGCCTTTTCAAATACAGATCTTTAGTCTTTAACTTACAATATAAAATTGGTAGTTTAAAGTCAAAATTATATTTGAGGTGACAGTTTTATGCTTTTTCTTGCTTTCCGTTCTTTCAGATTATTTTCCATTAAWTAAAAAAATAAACAAGAATTAAAGTTAAAATTACTAAGCATTACTAATTACAAGAAATAAGTAATACTTAGCAGCAAGTAATAAAACRAATTTTGATTTTAATTACTTTTCATTTCAAAGTAAGTCTTATTCACCAAAGTAAGATTAAGTAATATTGAAACCTATTCAGCTTATGTACCTATGATAACACTTTTAATAAAGTGTCAAGAATAGGAATGTTAATGCACTATTTTTTTTATATATACACATAAATATTACATAGATATTCTTAATAAAGGTCTGCTTCCTTGAAAATATTTCGTAAAATGAGATTAAACACTATAAAGTCATATGATGAATGAAATGGAGATCAAACATCATCAGAACATAATAGTTTGGTCACAATTATTTTAAGCAGAATGAAATCGAAAAAAAATTCAGCAGCAAACAAGATGTCTGAGGGACTGAAGGTGTGGGAAGAAGGCTGGAGGACTAGAAGATATGAGAAGGCAGCTGAAAACTAAAGCTTAGAAAGCCACCCTATGCATGAATGAACATGCTTTATTTCTTGAGAAGTTTAGAGGATTTTGAAACCTATCAAAGGAAATTTCTGTATAAATTTCTCTACATAAAATGAAAGCAAGACAGTACAAAGAACAACGTGGGAGATGTTCATCAGCTATAAAGGGTATCATTTTTTTTTTTTTTTTCATTTGAAAACTGCATTTACCACTTTGATGACTGGTTTAGAAGACTGGTTGCTGGCTTCCCAGCAACACCCATGTAAGAAATCTGGATTGTATAGTTACATTCAACAGCAAATAAACTAGTGCAAGGAACATATTTCTATCCCCCTGATCATTTCATTTTCTTCCAGCAATTATCTGCTCTAACAGAATGTATTAAATCAAGCCCTCAAGCCACTGACATACTCCCTCTCCTGCACATACACACACACACACACGCAGAATTGATAGAGCTGCCTAAATTTCCATGAGACATGTACTTTTTTCCAGATTATAGTTACGTCACAATAGAGACAGGAATGTTTCAATAAAGCCTTATTACTACTTTATCTTCATACTGCTGGCTTAAAACGCCTTAATGTACTGAAATCTGATTTCAATCATCAATATGAAAGTACCTTTGGAGTATCTTACGCCTACTGCATATAGAATGTGCGACTGAAGAAAGTTGCCTCACCTTGGCACAACCTTTCTCGCATTCAGTATCAATATTAAATAGGCAAAAACACTATGCTATTAAGCTGAGGTACACTTCTAAAATTCTGAATTCACAATAATTTTATTGGACAAGGAAAACTCATGCTATAATTCAAAAAAGCGAGCTGCAGTGTAAATAAGCACTGAAGGGATTGATCAGTGGTACAGCAATTCTAAAGGGAAAGGATGTAGAAGGACAGCAGATCATAGACTGAGTCAACAATTCCGTATCAGAACAGACATAAAGAATTGTYATATTCAAAAAATTAATCTTTGTGCTTTAATCGGTACTAAAAGCTGTGTGTACTTTTAGTTTAAGAGAAATGCTGTCCCTGTGTTCATGATCACTGCTACTGAAATTCAGGGCASCTCATTTTGTCCTAATTTTCTAGGTTCAATCAACAATGCCTTTTATCTCCACCTCACCCTTACTGGATAATGCTCCCCTTGTTTTGTTTGTTTCTTTCTGTTTCTATTGCTGAAGAATACTTTCAGWATTCACTTAAATTTCCTTTGCAAGATGTGATTCAGCTTGAGTGTTATCAAATGCCCTTTTCTATTCTGAATTCTAAAACTAGCCTTCTTGGCTAAGGTACCTCTTCTTCCATTCCTCCACAGGCTCTCCACCTCCACCCAATAGCCATTTTGAAGAGGTTGAATAAACARGCAGTTCTGTCCATCCCTTTCCTTGATAACATGTATTTTGCTTCCAAATCTGCTCTTGCTTGGAATGCAGGTTTCAGAGGTTTTGCATCTCTGATTCTGACTAAAGAAGGTTCTTGCCTATTTGGCCATTCAAGGCTCACCAATGCAGTTTTACTTACAAATCAGTTTTATTTGATTTGTCAAGATATGTCTGGTACCTGCCATTRAAATGGACATGATCCATTTCCCTTGAGTAATGGATAAAAAGCAAATGATTCCAGCTGACTCTCAGAACCCTTGAACACAAACTTTTATACATAAATTATCCAGTATTATCCTGTTCCTAAAAAATTATTTCTGTTAATGGGTAAAATAAAAGTCACCCCTAAAAAAAAAAAAAAGACCTCTCTAACTAAAATACATTATATAATAGGATTATGCAAATATAAAAAAATACTGATACACTGTAAGCCTGAAAACAGCAGAAGTGTTCGGATTGGCTTTCCAGCATCTTCCTGGTTTTTTCCTTTACACTCATCACTTTGGCATATGACTCGAGTAACCTCCTTTTGGCACCTCTTAAGTAACTTGACCACGACAGAGAGAAAAAGGGTAAGGTATATTTTCTGACAATGCCAACACTCAGCCTTGGTCCCATGGGATGCAGGAAATTATGAAGTGTATGCTCAAGGAAGAAAAAGTCCAAAAACTGAATTAGTCTACCAAACTGCCATTAACCATTACCATATCAGATGACAAATAATAAATTATTCACAAAAGCAAAAGACTAAATCTTCTCATTCGTGCAACCTACAGGTTGTCTAAAATGTTTTTTTAAAAATAATGTGGATTCACATGGACAGATATCAATACCAATGGGACAGCTTTTCTCTGTGCTCTCATAKGTGAGAGGAAGATTACAGTCTCATTTAATACAGTCAGTATAGTAAATTACATTCAATTAAATGCAATCAACTCAAGTGTATTTGTTGTTGTGTTACTGCTTCAAATACTGGGATTTTATGTGAACAAAAACGTTTTAACCATGACAAAGAATTGCTCTGATATGAGAAGCCGCAGAACAATTTGTATGCATRAATACAAGGAAAATATAAATCTCTACAGCAATCTACATTCCAGAATCAGTTGCTGATTTATTAGCCAAGACTTCCTTGCACCATAAATGTTTTAAAAAATCCTGAGAACTTTAACAATAAAACATTAAAAAAAAAAGTTCTCTAAAACATTGTTCAGAGCAAGCAATATGCAGAACTTTTCCTTTGAAACGAGCAAGTTCATGCTTCACTGTCAATGCCTAATATTTTTTCACTAACATTTACAGTGYAATTCTACCCTGGAAAGTGACTGTGTAAAAATGACACATATTTAATGAACAAARCTGTTCTAGGTATATCAGAGACAGACCTCTTCTTTAACTGTGAAACCCATTTTTACAAGTTTTTACTCTAATTAGTGTGGAAAAACAACATATTAGGGAGAAAGTGAGCTCGATTTTATTCCCTTCTCTGACTTTTATACAGTGATTGTTAGATCTAATTAGTTACGTATGCCAAGCCATGAAAATGAAAAAAAGGGGAATAAAGAAGACACAAAGTATCTAAGGATAAAGTTATGCAATGTGGAAATGCTCTGGTAAAGAGGGATATTTAAAAAGRAGAAAGAAAGAAAAAAAGGAAAATTAAGAAAAAAGAATTCTTGAGTTGCCAATGCTAAGTCATTTTTTATAGACTTTACAGCTTTCTTTTCTTAACAGTATTTTGGCCATCAAAGAAAAGAGAGAGGAAAAACAAATTTTTCACAGAGGGCCTCTAACTTCTTGGTTTTGTTCATTCTAAGTAATTTAATCTTCAGTTTTTGGAAAAGTTCATACTTTTTATTCTCCTATTGTGTTGACAAAGGAAAAGAAGCTTTTTTTTGTTGAATCTCCATCCTTGAAAAAACATACATTTGTTTTAAATTTTAACAACAATCAGAGATTTAGCAAAGGATTTCTCCACAGGGAAAAAAAAGTTACATCCATGCCAGTTCACACAAAAATCAAAATTCCTCTCTAACAAATACCTCAACAAACTAACAGTTACATATATTATGTCATCACAGTCAAGAGCATGCAGTAAGAATTGTTCCTACACTTCACAGCAAAAAAGTAATGACTGACCACTCTCAAACATTTCCAGATCTCTTAGTATTTGTTTAGGCAACGCATACRGCCCAATTTTCTTTCCAATTTAAAAATAATGAACACATATCTTTATCGAGGAAATGTAGCAAAAGTAGTTGGGACGAAATCTGACCACAGCAGGTATACAGAACAATGCTTTTTTATATGTATTTTTTTTTTATATTTAGTTATTTAATTGGCATTTGATAGTCAGCAATTCTGGAGTATAAAATAACTGGCATAGCACATAATTAAAATATACCTACTTACACTGCAGCATCCACGTTTTTTTATTTTTTTTTTTAAATACCAAGTACATGATTACTTATATAGAGGACTAAAATGACTTAAAATTCACTTCAAGTTTTGCCATTTAAATATTTACTGTGAAAATGTGTTTTGGTTTTTTTTAAAAAAACAGGCAATTGAACCACTGAATGAGTGCATGAGAAAGCAATATACTCAAYAAAAGTCGATATTTAGAGGCAATCATAGGAAAAATTATTTTTGAAAAATGCACTGATTTRTACTCCATCTGCTGTTACTTCTGGTCTTTTCTTATTCTTCGTTAGAAGAATACTGGCCTCCTCTGAATACAAAAAAAGAATGAGAAACTGAAGGTATTAACAGAATGATACCCACTTTCACTACTGAAAAACATTCAAAAGCAAGCCATTTTTATAGTAAGTATTTAAATTTACATCTTATATTTTCTTGAATATTTTTATGTTTCTAATATTCTTCGAATTCACTGTTCCAGTTTCAGTCAAAACTATTCTGGACGTAGCCAGGAACATCACCATGACATTTCTGAGTTAGTTTGAATTTATAGCACATTTTGAATACTTCTTTTGTATAGACTCAGTTCAGCGTATAAAGTTAAAATACATTTATTAAGATCTTCAGCTCTTCTTCACTTTCTGCTCTCCACATATTCAGTTGTATTACCACTTTATTTTGTTCCCTTAACTTTTTCCCTAGCAATTTCCTAGCTGTTTTCCCTTCAACTTTCCTATTTAATCTTCTATGCATATTTAACCATATAGTACATAGAAAATGTGTCASTGCAATTGCTGTATTCATTATAAGCTTGTTGACACTCTTCACTTTTTAGAAATTACTATAAATGTATTCTCCTAAATGAAATGTCATACTTTAACAATTAGATTATTTCTATACACTTTCTGTCTTYACCCTCTTTACATTTTCCCAGGTCCCAAACCCAGGCTAACATCCTTTCAGTTGCAAGGCCTGCATCCTTGTCTCCAAGAAGTGCCTGTTGGAAGATTTGCARGTCTTTGGTCAGTGCATTTGTACATATTGAGTCTAGTGGATCGATAAGGACAATGAATAAGAAATAGCTGGGGGKTTTGTCTTTTTAATTTTATATATATTTATATATACCATGAGTTTAGAAAAAGAAAAGTCCACAACTGGACCTTATTAAGTCTACTGACAGTGGAACACAGTGGGRACAAAAACTGAAACAGGCACACGGAGTGATCCTTGGGTGTCCTGGGCAGGGCCAGGACTTTGATTTGATAGACSCCATGGATCCCCTCAACTCAGCACATTCTGTAACTGTGATTCTGATTCTTTCTCATTAGTGATAAACTTTCAGTGACCACCTAAGTAAAAGGTAACAAATGCACCTGCGCTTTTGTCACAGTCAGAAGTGCATGAACAGCCATGCAAAGCAGATTTATGAGACAAGGAYGCTGTAGATGTCTTCTGAACCAGGACCATGTATTTTAAGAGACTATTCYGTACAAGATACAAACTGCCCATTGCATTATGGGCTGCACACAGTCCTACATTTTTTAAGCTCCAGCACCTTCTCTTGCAGGAGAAGGACCTTTGTGGACCTTCCATTATCGCTTAATGTTCTGTGTTCTTTTCTATGCTYCTCACAGAGTGATCTGCAGGTTGCCTTGAAAGTTTACTTTCCTCATCCTGATTGCCTTGCGTCTGCTCTGCAAATGTTTCTGTCAAGTTACATTAATCTAGGTATTGTTTCCTGCACAAATACACATCGCTCCTTCAGTCCTTTCRCAGTTATGAGCTACCATCCAACCATCTTAGATTACACAAATTATATCAGTTGGAGAATTCTATTATACAATACATAGATAAAAMCAGCTTATCTCTAGTTCCTCTTTTTCTACAGCTGTCCTACACATGTCACTTTACTCAGATCAGCCCACTTAAAAAGGGTAAATCCCTCCACTTCTGTGTAACTTCTAATGAAATTATCAGATAGAACCCTTGATGGGACCTTCAAATTTCTTGGTAATCTTTCAAGATCCTGCAAACATTAGGAATCCAAATAGGTGGAAAAATATCTCTTATGATGTCCATTGTATTCCACAGCACACTCGACATTTATGGATCCTATGATGTCCACTTCAGCATTTCTAAGTGATGTACTCTACYGTGAAATGTCTGCACCTACAGAAGAAATGTCACTGGAATCTAAATTCTTGTATCTGATACATATCAAACAGAAAATTAATACCCTTGGATTCACTAACTTCTTACCACAGGCAYATTTGCTAAACAATGTCATACCTTGAGATAAATTATTAAAAAACCAAATAAACTAGACTAGATAGTACTTAATAAAACCAACTGTTAACAAAATGTGCTTAAAGGAGTAAATTTCAGGTTATTAATATTAACAATAAATAACTTAACATTTTATGTARATTTCAAATGTTTGGTAGGTAGCATAAAATTCCCACTGATACTAAAGTTTCTCATCTGAATAAATGTTTTCACTAATAATAAACCCCTGAAAATATTCAAGCAACAAAAAACAGTTTAAGCCTGCATGTATCTCAGGCAGCAGTGAATTCCCACAGAATGGAATACCACACCCACTGGTGTACAATGATAGTGTACAGCAGCTACCTATCATGCCATGCAAAACAGAGCAATTTCCTTGAGGAAAGTGGCCACGTGTTGATTCTTCCTAAATGTAAGATAGCTTATGCTAGCAAAATGAACCTCACATAGTATGAAAAAAAATGAGTACTCAGATAAATTGAGGCCAACCTATAAATTTCTAGGAATACTGGCCATTTTGCGGACAACGTAATYGGCAAAATCTCTAAATATTGTTAAACTCTGCTAAATATTTAAACATTTAAATTCTGCAGAATTGAATAAGGCGATTCAGCATGCAACGCACCCATGAATGTAAATGCAATTTCCTTGAGGTGAAGCTAATAAAAGAATGAAACCACACCGTAAGCTAAAAATTAATTTCAGAATTTTTGCTGAACTAGGATCATGAAGAGTTAACATGCAAAATGCAAACTTTTCCTACCACAGACTTATTAGTTACTATCCTACTCTGCTTCTCACTTGCAGTTGCTACCTTAGTCTTAGGACAGCCTCAGTTACTATGYCTGTATAGGTACAAAAATGGTAATTCTCTGCAGGGCTGTTCACAAAACTACATGCAAGSAGAAAAAATCCCTTCAATATTGCTAATAAAATACTTCAAAATGCAGTACAYAGAAATACAGACTGATAATTAAAATTCTGCATGAATAATTTCTTTTGATGATAATTTACCTGGGATAAGTCAGAGTGTTTCTCAATTTCCAGGAAAATTACATGTATCACTATTTTTACTGACACATATGGCACATTTTACATTTGGTATGTAAAATGTGAAAACAATGCAAAAAAATGGCTGAAAACAAGTTGAAGATGAAGTTTCAGTGACAAAAACTACAGAGGTAGTATGGATCCAATAAGAAAACTGATTGTAGTAGAGAGCAAGTTGTCTCTGATCTTGGGAGAATGTTTTTGGACACCTAACAGCTTTTTTATTACTGGGGCTGATTAAAATGAAAAGCCCTACTACTAAAATGTTCTTTTTGATGAGGTTTTTTGCCATGAACTATAGACCTTGTAGTCCAGTGGGATACAAATCCTTTGATCCTGTGCAGTCACATAAATTCAAAGTCGTAAACCAACATTGAATTTGATTTTATTAGTGTGGCTGATGTTGCCAGAATTGTAATGCAACCTTGTTTTTCTTCTCTTTTCTTCCTTTTCTTTTGGGAAGGGGATGGAGAGTTTACTGTCAACATTGCTTCACAGTGAAAAGAACTAATTTCTTTGGCAACCAGGCTAAAAGATCAGACATTATAACAAAGCTTTGTAACTATATAGGAAAGCGGTAACATAATGTTGCTAAATTGCAACCAATTATTAGGCTTAAGTAAAAACTGAAGCAAAAAGCATTATTAGAAAAGAACACAGATAACAGTAACTGAAGACAAAGTTACATATCGAAAGAAGCAGCAATGAACACTACTTGTCAACAGGAAAAAAGAGCAACTCTACACTTTTAGAAACTGACAATTTTCATTCTTCATAATGAATATAATTATTGTCTAAAAGTTCTAGGAATTTTTACAGATGATGAGCCTCTCCACCAAAATAAAGAGGTTTCTCATGTGCAGTCAAAACAACAAGCAGAGATTGTATATGGATAAAGAAGTATAATATCAATTAAGGAAATGACTGTGTAAAAGACATACCGGCTTTAAACTAAGATCCACTCCATGCTAACTATGCATTACCATACTACTCTAGAATTTCTATTATAAAATCTGAAGAAAATATTCTACACAAGAATATCTTAGAAAAACCAGGCTAGGTTGATTACTCAAAAGGGAGAACTCAAAGTTCCTGCAGGATGAGTCACAAGTCATTTTAGTCAGTTTTCCTCAAGTAGCCACCAATGCTACACCTTTTTTACAAAAAACTATTACGAGATTCTGGGATCTAATGTGTATTTGCRAAGTAACTACAAAATGAACTGTGATTGAACATATATGCAAATATAAGCATCCCAAGAAATCTGTTACACCTTAGGTYTCCCAACAGTAAGATTACATGCCTATTCTGACACATATTGAAAAGTCCAGTTTAAACTTAAACATCCTGACAAAACTCATGACAGTAGAAAAAACATGGTAAAACTACTTACATTCAGATCAAATCTTGGTTAATAAGCAAGGCAGAGTATTGCTCAGTGACCAACAAAAATAAAGTCAAATGCTGAAGGGACTCTATTCATTTCAGGATACATAATCTGGAGAAGATTGGCCACATATAAGTAAAACTTGTATTGTGATGCCCAGAGCCATGTCTTTGTAATCTATCTCCTACTATTTTCTATCCTAACTTTCAGGCTACTTCATCTGCCTTTAATCTTGCCAGTGTAGTGTCTTGAGACTATACGCTACTAGGACTGCAAGTCTTTAGTATCTCTATTCACCACTTTTTACTTGAAGTTGCACCTTTCACATCTCCATACATATGTCCAGCTCTTGATGTCTGCTTTGCTTTCCAGTGGGCTTTCTTTCACATTGCTTAACCATTAATAAGGGGGTTAGGAGACAGACTTGAATTTTTAAAGCGTCCTCTCTGAAGAGTGAACCCCACCCAGTCAAGAGTAACTTGTGGAACTCAGTTTTGACTCTGTTATTTTATAACAACTGTGGTGGCTTTGTGGAAATGGCAATTAAAAGTTTGTTCAACACCAGAAGAAAAAATAGATTCAATGATCACTCRATTTGCAAACTCAGAAGCTGCAAAAAAACTGGTCTTTACTGAACATGAGAAAAAATAGTTTTATCAAAAAAAAATTAACTTCCAACWTCAGACAGATTTTCCCTATATCAGSAAAATGTTCATCCTTGACAAAATTTGTCCCTGTTCTAAAACCAGGAACATTAGAGCCAGAATTTTTAAAGAGAATATTATGTATTTCGTTCAGAACTTACAACTACTTAGATTTAAACAAATATCTGGTGTTGTAAATTTCAAAGCACAAATATTTTTGACAAGAAAGCATGGGATACATATTTTCAAAATCAAAATGGTAACTTTGATAATACTTAATTTTTAGTCACTTTTAATAATCCCATGATCACACTGCAATTAATTTCTCTAGCAGATAATTGTTTCTTATATTAAAAAGTTCTTCAATATCTGTGAAAATAAAATGTCATCCTGTTCCAAGTATATGTTCTATTTTATTCTCCTGAGTGCATAATATATTAACTCAATGCAAAGTGATGGGATAAATTAACTTTCACAACTAAGAAAAATGCAGCAGGTTATAATGTATTTTAAGAGTTTCATTTTAGCCCTATTTAAGCAGAATATTTTGTAATGTGTCTACATTTAAGCAGAAACCCAATCTTGCTGAAGTTCTAATACTATAAATTATCTTGCTCTATGTACATTTTAACTATGTACTACCATGTTCATGTGCTGAAAGAGAATTAAGGAGATTTTCACTATTTTCAATACAGGGAATATGGGCTGTGGTAACTTTTTAAATAAACAGGAGAATTCTTRGATCAACATGTGCATTCTGCAGCTGACATGAAGTTTAAACAATCCAAGTCTCACAGTGAAATTGCATTGAAAATAAGAGAATGGMAATGTGGCCATATTGAAATGTACCACAACACAATGAAAGAAGAATCTTCTGGGACATTCAAGCTGTCTTACAAGAAAATAATCACAAAGTAAAAATATTGTTAAAGGAAAATAAGGATGAAAAGTAACTACTGCATTAAAAATATAAAAAATAGGAAACCAATGGAGGACATAAAGGGGGAGAATTTTGTTTAATGTAAGTATCAGAGCACAGCAGAGATGTTTAAAATGTCATCAAGAATTTGATCATGGAGTATGRAATGAATACGAAGATTGTAATGTGAAAGTTTTTAAACCATAATTAAGCACTGAACTGGAGAATATCTTCATACAACATGCAGAATTTTTCCAAGCTTCCTTCCTGAATGAAGATGCAATTTGCAAGTGGTTCTAACGAGATTAAGTGCTGTGTGCTGTAGAAAGTTAGCTGTTTTGTTGCTCCTGTACTTTGCTAWTGTTCCCTAGTCTGCTACTTCACCTTTTCTAGCACTGGCTATACTAATTTTTCATTACAAGAACAACTTTTTCCTGATGGGATTTTATTATTTTAGGAAATACGAACTTTAAAGATAATGTTGCTGCCATTGTCTGGGTGTCTTAGGAGTTCTGAAATTTATATTTTAATACAATTTCATAGGACTCCAGTCTCTTTTTTCATGTTATGCTTTTTTCAGTCTTTACATTTTTCCCTCTCTTGCATCGCAGAGAGGCTCTGCAGCGAACAGGGAGAATTCCTTCAAGAAGACAAAGTAACCAAGAAGAAGATTCATGAAGGCACACAGTACACACACAGTGGTGTAACCACACATTTAGCAGCTCAAAGACTGAAACATTTCAAGTTAGGCAAGACTAGTATCAATAATTAACCACAAGCTGGGAGACCTTCATCAGTTCACCACATGGAAATGCTGAAAAGCCTGAACAGCTCATTAGGAAAGACTGACTAATAAACCCTTGCTGACCTTGGCTGCTCCTTTGAGCTGCAACTCCACCAGAGGGAGAAGCACACATGATACAGATTTTCTTCTATACGTGCATGCCGGAATATGGAAGTCCAACAGCAWACACTCATAACAGCCAGCCACCTTATGGATACAATTCATCTTATGTAATTTAAAAACAGCAATCTCAGCATCCTGAAGCAAAATTTCATAACAAAAAGTCAGCATATATCCACACATACACCAATGTTTTGGGTTTCGTAAGTACTGTGGCATAKCAAAGCTTTCAACATTATTCATCATTGGCCCCCGTATTTTAACAGTAGATTTCAAAACACAGTGACTTCTGACCAATCATTATACGCCTACCCTATGCAAGAATTCACATATGCACACACAAAACTGGGGGGGGGAAATTAAGTTTTCTTTTTCTCCAGAAAGTAATAATAAAGATCCCAAAGAGCATCCAGGCCAGATTTTTTTCAATTTAATCTGCTCAAAAGAATTCCAGCTTGTTTTAATAGTCTACCTATAAGAAATAAGATTTAGACAAATTATTGTAAAATGTTTTGATTTGGTGTTAAAACATCCAGTTTCTGATGTACCCTCTTTTACATATATGCAAAAGATATTTCAAATTGCCAAAATAAAAGTGAAATCACCCATTTCTAAAAAGAGGTATTTTGATAAGCATTCTGGCATACAACAACTTTCAAAACAATTCACCATTGCCTCACATAGTTGAATTAAAAATTTCAAAAYATAGCAGGAAAAAGCAGCACCTTTTGTTGTACTCATGTTATAATTAAAGAGCAATGGAAGCATTCATAAATGGAAGCATACCGACTATGAGGGAAAATAAATGGRAAAATGAAAAGGACTTAAAAAGCATGACACATGGAAAAACACRTTTGTAAAAGAATGAAATGGTCATCATAGAGCTAGAGCTTCATTACATTATAAACCAGTCAAATTTTTTATGCCTTTGTGGTCTCAGTAYAAAATAAAAAAGAATTATCTTTAAATTATCAGATAATTTTGACCCACACTAYGACTTTTCACATCCCTTTTTCTTCCACGATTTTCAATGTTTTCTGGGGCACTTTGAGGCACTGGTCTTTAATCTCAATTTATGATATGAAATTGTTTTCAAAGTTAAAGGAAGTTCGGTGAAAAGGAAATTACTTTCTACTTCTACATTTCAGCTCTTGGAACCTTCACAAAAAAGCAAAAATGCAAACATTAGCAAGGAGGCCACAAAGGTCACTATGAACACCTCATGATACATTCTTCTCTAAATGAGGCCAGCTTGCTTTTTCATAATGTCATGGGCAGTTTTACATCAACTGCATTACTGTTCACTRTTTCTTACACTTCAAAAATATGTTTATAACTATGTTACACGTAAGTATACAGGTATTTCTTTCTAAAATTTGCCATGAGATACTTTGAAAGATGAGAAAACAGAGGAAAAATATTATTATATAATAATTATTGAATAATTTACAAGCAAGCTTAATTTTTTCATTTTTTATCAAATACCTATTAACACTTCTTACAAGATTATTTTATGACATGCATCATGTARTATTATTATAAAAACCTAAAGACACTACTATTCTCAGTTTGGAAATAGGTAAAGGACCTAGCGAGCTGATGGAAGTCTAACAAAACCTGTATCAGAGAAAAAACACCCATGCATAGTGTACAGGGCCATACATAGGTTAGGGTTAGGATTTTCATYCCACCTTCAAAAAGGAGTATTAAACTTCCATGTAACTAAAGATGAAAGGATATTTGGTTCCTTTGTGCTAAAGGGAACAAGGAGACATTAGGGAAAAACTTAAATTTTTACTCATTTTATCAACTTATGGGAAAAAAAAAAAGCATGCCACACTCTTGGGCAGTTATGTGTTGGGTAAATATTAAGCACTGCAATAAGAATACTACCTCCGAGTAAACTCCTTTCTTTCAGAAGTCAGCAATCCACTTACACTATTTTGACTTAATGCCGTTGTCATTGACTTCTTTACTAGAAACTAGAGATTTGGTTCTGCAGGACAAACTGTAAAGGTGGTGACAGCTACGACTTATCTGTTGAGCAACTTCAATTCCAGTTCTACAATGTGCAAGATAATCTCCGACCTAAAAGTAAAACTGCCAGATACACAAACAGTGGGCAGGATGCTACCACCACACACACTCAGTTTAGAAGAAAGTATGAAACCGTTTCRGGGACTTCTTCTGAAAGACTCAGCTGACATCTAGTGGCAAGAGCAGGGAAAGCAAAACACTTCACTACAGGAACAGTCTCATGCCTTAAAAATACATCATTCAGTRTTTTGTAAATATTAAGCGAAAAATTCAAGAAGTCCTTTGAATGCAGCAACTGCATTACCCTTTTTTAGACATTACCTTCATGTGGGCAATTCAGGTGAATTATATACATTAATTAACTCTATTTCTGTGCTGTTACAGTAAATGGTACAGACTAAACCAATTCCAAGTTAAAGCAACAGTATTTAAATAAATCACAAAAGATAAGAAAAAATCCTTTGAAATTAAAAATAAAATAATAAAGGAAAACAAGAGAAATGCAGAGAAAAAAATGCTCTTTAAAATAGTAGGGACATAGAAGAACCTCTTAAAGTAGACAAGCTATAAGAATCTGCCYAGTGACAGTTAATATATCAGTGTACTGGATTATCAGAATCCCTGTGTTAGGAAACCTATTTTCCACTCTATTTGCCTTAATGATGACAAAGGAAATACAAAATGTTTTGTAACTGATGACCTGAAYACTAAGGATTTAGATATGGACCTTTATTAGAACACAGTGCGGCTATGTGTAAGAATATATCATAAMTGGTGAGAAAAGGAAGATGCTGTTAATTTTAACCAGGGGTGAACACCAAACTCAGTCATACTGCCATTTCAGTTCTTGCTTTTATGATAAAAACACTTTCTTGCAATATTTCATTTTACTTACCAAAGGACAGAGAAAGTGACTTCTAATACTAAAGGGTATTATTTCCRATTTTCATAACTAGTTGATCAAGTTTATACTTTGGAGACATCAATATTGTGTGTTCAATACTAAACTTTAGAAAGTCTCACACATCCTTACTGCTCTCACATTTCTTCTACAGAAATGTTTCAGTGAGAAACAGTMAGTAAATACCAGTGCCAGTGTAAAAATACTGCACTGCTTATTTAAGAGAACAATAAGGAAAACTACAGAGGAAAAAAGTAAAACTGCTTTTTGACATMATTTATGAGTGCAGGCATAGATTTTAACTAGATTAATTTAGTTGGCAGTCAACCGAAAACAACTTCTAGAAAGAAACTATTGATTACTTAACATTTAACAGAAAGTATATGTTTGCACTACTTATATCATAAAACACACTAAAATCAAGGAAAGAAAGTAAATCATTACAAAAATATACCTTTAATGTTTCAATTTCTTCTTTGTGTTCTCTCTTTAAATGCAGAATGGCAGCTTGGTACTCTGTAGAAATAAAAAAAGTACATTCCATTACAGTCAGAAAACAATGTGCCATCTTCAGCATAGAATATTTCATAGAACACCACTCGGTCCAGAATACAGGTGTAGGCTCTCAAATAAATGACCTTTTACAGTGGTGATGGAAAAGAAAATCTGAACACAGTAATTAGCATTTTTTTCTTAGGCCACATGACCAGATTTTCCATGGTGTTTCAGAGAGAAGAGGATAAAACAGAGGTCTTCCATGCTGAGAAGGCAAAACAGGGGGAGGACATGATAGACTTAAACAACAAAAGGAAACTTTAATTTTGCTTAACTTTGCAGCTAAATGTAAAACTGATAGGATATTATGACATGCACATGCACGCACGCACACACTCCCATGTGAATTCTAAAATAACATGCATCAAATACAGTAATTTAMATGGAACTGCAAACATACAATCACTATACACAGTCAAACTGGGTAAAATAGCAATCACAAATACAAACGAAGATCTCAGAAAGTACCAAACAGCAARATACAAGTAATTCTTTGTATTAATTCTATCAGATGATAATTAATTACAGAGTTGAAGTACAGAATACTGTGAATGAGATACAAGATAGCTCTGGAATTTATCAAGAGTATTACCAAATCCAAAGCCTGAAAGCATGAAACAGAAAGCCAGAGAAATTCTCAGTCTGAACCATCAGTGCATTTGGCCAGATGAAGAAAGAGAAAYCCTTTCAATACCCTGGTGTCAGAGTTTAAGAGACCTTAAGAGAGTCTTCTGGAAGACACCAGGTCCAGAAGCTACAGMTCCTAAACAAGTCACAGGAATCTGTTCTTAGATGATCAAAGTCCCACTTCCATCTGCTTTCAAATAAAAAATCCACCAAAATTGTATTTCAAGTTTCCTGGCTTGGCTTCTGCTTCCTCAACTAAATCCTAATTTAAACAAGGATTGAAAACAGTCCAAAGAATTTAAATTTTACTTTTAATGTTCTCTAAGACTAAGGAGTTTGTAAGATCCATTCAACAGAAGAACCAACAAAATAGCATTGAAGTATCAACRTATGGACCAAAGTACCAGATCAGTAAAATATTCCAGSGCTTAGGTGTTTYTTTTTTTAACTTTGTTTTTTTCTTTTTTCTCTTCAGAGCACATGAAGGAAAGAGGAAAGAAAAGATGGCTTGCTCATCACCCTGAAATCTGCATCAAATGGGAACCTGTAAAGCTATTTTTCTCAAACACAGGTGAAGCTATATGCTGAAGCAATTTATGTGATACACAAAATCAAAAGGGATCAATATTTTACAAAGCATAAAACAAAAGCCTTGGTGATTCTAGCTAGTAATAGTATCTATGGAAACTTCTCCTGCCCTCTAACATGTCTCTGTTTAGAGCTTTCCAGCATGGGTAAAGTGCCTGACTGCTCCACTGAATCAGAACCAGTTAGGACTACAAGCTTTTAGATTTTCTGCTATTAATTCCTTCGACTGGTTGATATTCCCTCTGGATACAGGCTCTGCATATCCATTCACCCAAACAGGACTTAAAACAGTTGCCTCAGATCCCCAGAAAAAGCTGTGACCCTTCTGGCACCTCAGCTGCTTAAGCACWCAGTTTGCAGGGCATGAACCTTATGAACGTCCTGACTTGAAGGTTAGCTCTTTAAGGTCACATGATAACTGAAGTAAACAGGCTTTGAAAATGCTCSTAACAATCAGTTCTCAGTTTAGCTAACAGAAGGATACTGATCTATCTTAACAAAAGATCTACTTTCTATGTGGGATTGCCCAATACTTAAAATTCTTTGGGATTTGGGTAAGAGAGTCATAATTCACCTATGCTGACATAGACCTGCACTAGCACCAGAAGCAGATTTTTCACCATGTCTACCCAATCCCAGCCCACTTGCTTATTTTTTTTTATCTTGGCACAAATGTTTGTGCAATTAGAAAACGATGGAAGAATGCCTGTGAATGAAATCTAACACAGCATAAGAAGTGTATATATTTTGTAACAATTAAGTATATGTCATTTTTGGTGTATGTTTTTCATTACTTCTAGCTGAAAGCTCTGAAACAGATTCTAGAGATTGTTTTTAAGCTTTGTTCCAAAGCAGACGTAAGACAAAGTAGCAATTCTTTTACTGTTTACTTATTTCTTCAAAATAAGCTCCGAAAGTACTAAGCTATAAGAATTCATAATCCTAACTAATTTCTTAAAACACTGCTACTGCATAAAAGCAAGTGCATCATAAACTGATAGATGCTAACAGATTTAACAGACTATCAACTATGATACAAATTGGTATTCAACGGCATAAGYTTCTTTCGGTTCTTTCTGCCATTATAATATTTTTAACTAGAAGAAATTATCTATTGGATAGAAGCTGGCACCCAGCAAAATACTTTAATTCTCAAGGATATATTTTTCTGTACAAGATATTATAACAAAAATCACATCACAATTACATTGTCTTGCACAGTATGAAGTAACTCGTGTCCATTCCTTTTCTAAGTTTTGTGAAATCACCTTAATTTAGTATAATTCTACATGAATAGTTAACATCTYAAGAAAATATCCTGCATACAGAGAYGGCAATTAAAATCATTATAATGCTGAAGAATTTAACTAGAAAAATAATCACATTCATGTAATTCCAAAATATCAGTTCCTTAACATACTGGTGAGAGAATAATAAAAGTTTAATTATGCAGATGCTGCTTGCAATGGTAAAAATCACAACAGCAAAGTAACCAACAATGACATATTAACARATGGAACTATACTGGGAACAAAATATCAGTCAAGCTTTATAAACTAGTGAATTCTTAAATTCCATTTAATTCACAAAACAAATTGCGTAGACTACACACAAAATCCAGAAATACCAACATATCACAGAGTGATTTGTCTAGGTTAAAAATTAACAATGCCAGAGTTAAAGAAATCTGATACGGTTCCATGTGTAGCCCACCTGATTCTCACATGATCACTGTAACTCATTTGGTCTTATTAGTTAAGACACATGAACACAGGAGGGTAGCTCTGAGAGCCAGCCCAGATCCAAGGCTGCAGCTCAACTGTATGCCCTCCCGCTTCCTGGTGCTGCCATACCKTAAGGTCCTGCAAGACTGACCTAGAAAAAAAGCTTTTCATCACAAACCAGAATGGCTGAGATTGGCAGGGACCTCTGGAAGCCATCTGGCCTGCAGCACCACCKCTCCCAGAGCTGGTTACCCAGGACCATGTCCGAACAGCTTTTGAATACTTCCAGGAATCTCCATCCTCCTCATCTTCTATGGGCAACCTGYGCTAGTTTCTCAGCCACCTTCACAATGAGAAATAGTTTCCTGATGTTTAGCCAGACTTTTCTGTGTTTCAATGTGTACTCACACTGATTCTGATACCATGCACTACCTGGCTCCCTCATTTTTACACCCTACGTTATAGTTCCAAGMTGATCCTTGTGTCACAACAGGACTCTTTACTGTATTTCATGTCAGCTTTGTGCAATGTCAGGGGGATTGCATTTTCATGAAATCAAAGCATCATTAATGCTGGAAAAGACCTCCAAGATCAAGTCCAATCTTTGACCAAGTAACTCCATGACCATTAAACAGTATCAAGAAGTGCCATGTCTACCCATTTTTTGAGTATTTCCAGGGATGGTGACCTGTTTCACTGCTTAACCACTCTTTCCTGATAGCCAAACTGAACCTCCTCGGTGCAACTTGAGGCCATTTCACCTTACCCTATCAGTAGTGGACTGGGAGAAGAAACCAATCCCCTGCACACTACCTTCTTTCAGGTASTTGTAATGAGCTATAATGTTTCCCCTGAGCCTTCTTTTCCCCAGACTAAACAACCCCAGCTCCCTCAGCTGCTTCTCACAGGACTCATGTTCCAGAACCCTCATCAGCTTTGTTGCCCTGGACAGGCTCTAATGCCTCAATGTCAATTTTCTGAAACTTTAAATTATTTTATGATGATGGATAACAGAAAGCTGATTGCACAAATATCCTGGTGTACTGCCTGGTCTCCAATTTGCCTGCCGAGAACACAGGGGCTGTAGGGCATAAATAAGCTAGCTTCCCCTTAAGCAGWTATTACTCCTAATGACTTTTGAGACGAATTAGATAAAAATCAGATGAGTATCACTCATTGARTATCACTCATGGAGAAAGAGTGGACAAATTCCTACAATTTTTAGACATCAACATCTGCTAGAGYAAAAATTATACAAATACACAGAGAACATTATAGGTACAAAGGTATGACACCCAAGTTTTATTCATGTTCTCTTGAATAGCAACTTTTAATTTAGAAAGTATGGGAACCCAGGAAATGACAGATGATTTAGGAATGCTGCTCCCCACCAAAACTATCCCAAATGGCACATTGCTCTCTTGCTCCTCCTTCCCCTCTCCCTTCCCGCTGCAGCAGGATGGAGTTAAGAATTGGAGGCATCAAAAGTGAAGATCACAGATTGACTGACATATGAACCGTTTATGGAAAACAGCAATGAGATAAAAAAATGAACAGTAATGGCAACAATATAATTAATAAAAGTATACAAGACAGAGGGTGATTCCCATGCAAAAAGGCTCACCCTGGACCCTGGGACAACATACAACGGAGTACGGCTTCTGCTTCCTGCCATGCTTTTTGACAGGAAGCCAGAGTGAGTCCATTTCTTCTCACCCCTAACAATGATGTAAGGTGGATCAAATGAGATTAGGGTCCTGGATGAAACTAGAACATGAAGGAAATGGGAAATGCTAGCAGTTGAATTGTGAGGGAGAAAGACATCTCTCAGACCAGACTACTTAGAAGTCCACTTAATGGCAGTCTATACAGACAATATAACTTTCCTAACCTAAAATCATCAATGGCATGTGCAGGGAAATTCTAACAAGTTCCAATATAAGTTGCTTTAATTAATGCAAAATTGTCTTAACATTGTCCTATTTCCTAAGAAGCATCCATGCAGCTGTAACAAACATGACTGAACTCTCATTATGAAACTTCAAAGGGAATAGGMGGGCTTCAAAGTCCTTCAGATTTACTTCTTCTAATGTGATGTCTACTCACATCATCATCTAAATGGTGTTTCATGGCAGAATTAAGGACTAGTTCTTCAGTGACATAACGTAAGAAGAGTTTATCCTAGTCATAAGGCTTATTTATAAATCTTGTAAAATAATCACATTGAATCCTCTCCAACATCTAGTATTCCTAACTCAACTACAAAAAACAATCAAGGAAAAAAAAAACAAAATCCTAATCCTTACAAAGTTTTAAGTCAGCAAATTGCTATTGTGCAATTCTATGAAAGGCATGACAACAGCAATCTACTTTAAGAATAAACATACACAGAAAAATGTAAATGCTTTGAAACATGCCATATTCMGTTTTTTCAGTTCCTTCAGCAAGCAATTGCAGAAGTGGTAAGTTATTTTAGAAAAAAGGGTTTCTGATAGAATACTATCAGAAACTCCTCTTTTAAAATGAGCTCCAACTCAGCTTCATTTAGTTATTACACATTTTGACAATAATTATCTCTACCTGGCAGTGTTCAAGGCCAGATTGGATGGGACATTGAGCAACCTGGTCTAGTGAGAAGGCCCTGGCAGAAGAGTTAGKACTATATGATCTTTAAGGTCTCTTGCAACCCAAACTATTCTATGATTTGATAATTCAGTAATTCAAAAGAGCTGCTTAAAATGAGCTTCTGAGTCAGGAGTGTTTGTTCAAAATAAACACTTGTTTGTCTTCCTTAAGCTTCCCTTGAAATCCAAAAATGGCTAAGGCTCTGTGTGTCCTGCTCTTGGTGAGTACAAAACTGAGCAAGAAAACTCACAAAGACACAGCAGGGGCTATAAATGAAATAAACTTCCAAAAATCAGGTTAATATGGTTAATTATTTTTCTTAAAGAACAATTAAACATTCTTTTCCTTCAAAAGACGTCCCTACGGACYCTTTACTGGGAGGAGTCCCTGCCCATGGTGGGAGTGTTGGTACTCAATAATCTTTGAAGTCTATTCCAACCCCTTAACATTCTACGATTCTATGATTGCTAATGACATTATCAGTTAGTATCTAATTAGTCCTCACATGGTTGTCAATGTAATTTTACTGTATTTATTTGTCAGTCTTAAATGTGCTCTGGCTTTGAATAAGGATCAATGTATGCTCAAATACTTTTCCATAACTCTAATATAAAGATCGATCACCACTATAATTTTCACTAGTCTTTGCTCTGAACATTTTCAGAAAAAACTGCCAGATTATAACATGGCTAATTATTAGGCATATTAGATTAGCTCTAATGGGTCACATTTACCTGGAATAGTCAAGATGGGGGGGGGGTGTGGGGGGGGGGGGCAGAGAGGGGAAGGGAAGTTATACACCAGCTCTCAATTAAGATGTTCTTCCAAACAGACTTCAAATCTTAACTTCGCAAAATTTCACACTCATCACTGTCAGATTAAGCAGAAATTAGCCTAAATTCACTCACTTTAGTGGGATGGCAGCCATTGAAACGGAAGTAGCATAAGCTAGAATTCCTGATCTGTAACAGAACTTTTGAAGTCTTACCAAATTTTTAGTTAGGAACAGTGGCAGACTATGTCTTTACCACTTCTATGCCATCAAGGAAAGGCAAATATTACCTTTATGGTAACAGAGGAGACCAAAGACTACACACAAACAGACAACATTACACTGTTCCACCCACCTGGTGGTCCCTCCTTGTAAAGCTTTAGGTGAGCTAGAGACAAAAGCATAATTAGGATTGTATTTAAGCTTCACACAGGGAATTYGTATTTTACAGTCATTAGAAATGTATTCTAGCAGGGAATCTTGCCACTCCCTGCTTTTCATTCATTACCACAAACACATAACTCAGTTGGTACTTTCAGCTCCTGCTTATATTATTTTGTCTTGCAAAAAATTATCAACTGCTTGTGAACTGCCCAGTTTCTGAAGTGTTGATAGACATTAGCACCATCTATCAAATCAAATCAAAACGAAATAGCAAGTATTTAAATAAATTTCTACCATGTAAAAATATCCCATRAATGTTCCTCGGTTAACCATGGGCCACCTGTAGTAACACTATGAAAACAAAGCCACCTCAGTATTACCCGTCCTACCAAAACCAAGCCATGCAAACCAAACACACTTGAAAATACTTCTATAAAGCTCTCAGCTTGATAAACGCTGAACTGCATATCATATGTTGCAGATGATTAAATCATTGATTTTATTCATTCCTCAAGACTTTCAATTGGAAATAACAATAATGCTAAATCAGATCAGAAAACGTAGACTTTTCTGAGAGATTAATTCCATACAATCTGATTAGAAGACAGAAGTTTGGGGTGGGAACCCTTTCAAGAAGTCCTCATTTTGTTTTTTGTTTCCAAAACATGTATTTAAAAAAAAAAAGTTATAGACAGTGCAATAACAATGACTGATGTTGCTGACATATGTGACAGACAAAATATGCCACCAGGTGGCAGAAATAAAACATTAGATATTCCTAATGATTAGCAAAGTATGAGGCATGCTTCATTGTTTTGCACAGAAAATACATGGTAAGCATGCATGCTTTTCCTAATGCATAGAAAACTTAACATAAAATAATGTTTGGATATTTTGGACAACCTACATAATCAAAATGCCTAATGTATGTTCAGTTTTATCATCACACAGAATTTATCTGATCAAAAAGCAGCAACAATATACACTMAATACATGCTCATAAAAATCTTTGTTATAATACTGAGCAAACTGCACTCTTCATCAACATTTCTAGAAGAAAAGGTACAAGCATTCWCTGGTCAGTGTGTTAACCTGAAAATTCAACCTACAACCCTGGAAGTACCACATACAGTGGGTCACATTTCAAARGGAAATTTTCGTTCTTCAACACTATTGCAAAAATCAAGTATACACATTCAAGTATTATTTAGTATTATTCTAATGTGTTCACAACTGTGCTATGCAAGAAGTACCTTTTCTTCTTTGGCAATAACTTACGTACTTGAATAATTTAAAATAAAATCTTACATGAAAACCTTTCCCACAGAAATCTCCATAACACACATTTCAAATATATGAGTTACTCATCAAATTTTACATAGCAATTTAGGAAACTTCTCTACTAYAATCTCAAAACTTCACGTAGAAAGTAGAAGCTTTGAAACTAAATGACTGTATAGTCACTTCTGGTCAGTACGCTCATTTTTGTAAAAAGCCATACATATTAAACTCAGTATGTGGAAACATGCAAAATAATGTTAACACAATTTTAAAGTACTTAGAGAACAAAAGCTGGAAATCTTGAGTGCAATCCACCTTTCTTGAGATGTACCACACCCTATACTATAAAGAAAATCATTAACTTATAATTGCGCTGATTCATTAGATTTCAGAATAGTGAGGGCTTCTTAATGTTTTCTCCCTGCATGGTAACCCTTGGTCCCATTTTCAATATTCTTTACTATAGTATCTGCTTCCGCCTCTGTTGCCCTACGTAGTTCTCATCTTTAACCACCGGGTGTCAGAAGAGAACCTATTCACCAAAGCYACACCTTTTCATTACTTTTATTTTTACAGACACATTGATGCAACCTGGCAGGCTACTGAAGCTACAGYCATAAAACAGCAGCAAATTTTCGGGCTTTTCTTCCAATAAAAATACACACCAGCAACTGTCAAAATGTAAACTGTTCAGTCTTGGATTGTTTTTTATGAAGCATAACTGCATTTAAGCATCCTTTCACAATTAGGAAATGAAAATTTATTTATGCTCAAAGAAATTCACAAAATTATGTATTTTTTAGGGATAGGGAATTTGATAATGCAATACTGCATGCTGTTTTAACACATGATTCTAGTCTTTCTTCCCTCAACCCCATCTACTCCTATCTGTCCTCTCTTCTTTATTTCCAGTTGAACTTGAACTCTTTTACAGACCCACAATTCACTACATGTAAGGATGTCCATTCTGTAGGCTGGGAAATGAGCAGAYATCCTTCAATTTAATTTTCGTTTTGTTTTGGGTTGTCTGTTTCACTTTTAAGACAAGGRAGAACCCTCCAAACATAAAATTGTAATATTCTCAACACCTTAAAGATTCTGGCACCGTGAAATGTGGCAAGCATGAAGTGACAAATTAAGAGGGACTTGTGGAGAATAAACAGCCCAAAACAGCCAGTAGTCCAGTATCTAAATACTGACCAGATACTGAGMTAACACAAAGGACATCAAAGTAAACTAGAGAACATGAAGTATCTTCACAATACCCACTGAATTCCCCAAGAATAATAGAACTGTATCTATAGAAAACCAGCTTTCTAAGGAAAAAAAAAAAAACCTTAGGAAAAAAAGCCCTGCCCTGACGGTCTGTTATGAAAATGAGGAAAACAGTTACTCCTATTTCTGACTGCAAAGCACTAYAAAGCACTATTCAGAAGCAGTCACCTAAGTAACTTATCTGCCTGACCATTCCTCAGTTGTRAGGGGTTACAGTTACAGTTCATTTACCTGATAGCAGAAATGAATAGTTTTGCTTGTCATTTCACCCTCCCAGGAAGGCAACATTAGMGGTACTGCGGCTGAGGACATTCAACATTAATTCTTTCTCAATAAATGTCCTACTCAGTATTTACAAAACCAATCTATTACAGGATCACATTCATCGACTCAATGCCGTAAACAAGTAACACTATCAGCAAACATGGAGGAACAGATTTAATACAGATTTTCTTTGATGAATTACAGATTTTATCGACTTCATTACAGATTCTATCGACTTAATTTAGCACAAATTTAAAATACAAAGTACTTACTGTATATAGACCTTCGCAGTTACTGTAAGCTATATATAGTAAATATACCTCGAGAATGGATGTATGCTACACATGGAGTACAGGTGCACACTTAGTGAAATGTGGGTGCCTATGTGGGTAAACGTAGGCACAATCCATACATACAAACACGATGCCTGCCCAGTACAGCCACAGCAATTCTCAGGTTCAGAATTACTACCGAACTTAAAACATGGAGAGATGCAAAACTAAGAAATGCAAATAAATAGGATAGGGTTTTTGACTGGTAAGAGCACCTATGTGCCTGTGCCATAGCWGAGGGGGCAAACTTGGCAGGGGGCAAACCTGATAATGAATTTATCTAAAGGGAAATGCAAAAAGTCATTCTAAATGCAGATGCAAACGTTCAGAAGGCATCAGAACACGTGAACAGCGAGATTGGAGAACTGGGAAGGAAATTCAGCAAAACTCAGATGTATTTCTGCTACACAAAGGGCCTAATATATTTTGAAACAGAACAATGGAAATAAAATACAAAGTTATTCTTCTTGTGTAAACAATTGCTCTTTCACTGTGTTTCAATTACACAACAAGAATCATCTCCTAAACCCCTGTGGCTGTTTTGGGTCTTTGCAACATTAGACTGCTTGTGTCCACAGTGGGGTCTACATTTCAAAATAAAAACTAGAGTAAAATAAATAATTCACACAATTTGACTTCATTATATTCACACAACAGATTAATCTTTTCACTAGCAAGGAATTAAACTTAGGAATCAGCTTTCTACTTTGAGTGYACTAAAGCATGTGAATTCTTAAGCACGCTGCTATCCATGGCTGCACACGTGTGTATCCAGGCAGGACTCTGTTTACTATAAAACCTGTCTCTGTCAGGCATCTGCTGCAAAACATGCAGCCAAACTCAAAAACCATACATCGCCTAAAATTACTACAGAGAGTATGTGTAACAAAAATAGAGCAGGGATTTTTATTGAAAAACTGGAGCATAACTCTTCTTCCCCACCTTGTAAAAATATAATCCTCAGTGCATGGAAAGGCATAAACATTTTATTATATGGCCTTAGGTAAAGCTGCCATTCAGTAAGTGTGGGGTTGGTTTGSTTTATTTTTAAGTTTAAAAAGTCAATATTCTTTCCTATTCTACCTCTCCTTCTAATGCTAATAGCCTACAAAGAGCAAGGGAATTTAATYTGACTTGAAAAATAGGTCAGAATTCTTATCCTAATTTTATGGATGGATAAACTGAAGCTTGGAAAGGCCACAAAATGTTCCAGAAGCCGTTGCAGAAAGTAGCAGAAGGACTAAAAAATGGATTACAAACATCTTAACAACAAACATTAATCATCAACAGGTGCCAATTTTTTTTGTTCCTGTCTCAAAAAGCACAGTATGAATGACAGTTCCAGCTGACGTGGAGGGGCCGAAAAGCAAAGGTTATTCTGGTTGCTTGACTATTTTTGAGCATACTTTAAAAAAATATTTTCAAAGGAAAYCTTAGCACACAGTGATGCAATATATTTGGAAAAGTGACTGCTGTATTGTCAGCACATGTACAACCTGCCTGTGGCTGTAGAGATTTCCAAGCAACACTATGCCCAATACCTTCTAAATCAATAAAATCATAGCTTTAGCTAGCACAAGTAAGGAGAAAAAATGTCATTGTTACTCTAGAATATAGTGTGACTACAAAAATCTGGCTTGTAATAAAAACCTCAGCTTCTCAGAGACATTCCAGTGTATCTGTTCAATTATGAAACACTGCATAACAAGGCCGAATACACCTGTCATGGTACACAAAAAATGCAGAAAAAAGTAGTAAAATAATTTACAAAAACTTTATGCACTGAGGTGACATCAAATCGATCAGTGACCATCAAATCACAAAAGCACTATCTTGAAGCAATGCAAAGTATCCTGTTTGCTATACTGCAGTTTGATCTAATTCACTACAGTAAAATTTATAATGCAAGAAGTAAACCCCAAACACCATGCTGAAATTAAATAAACTTTAATTACTATTTTTTTTTTTAATTTAAGATTAAACCAACTGTTGGCAGCCACTKATACAACAACTGCTTTCAGGACACTTAGTAACATCAAGCATTGTCTTTTTTTTGAAGACAAACACAAATAGTTCAAGACCACAAAGGAAGTCTATGTTAAAGATAAGAAATCATGTTCTTATCTTTCMTCCTTTTGTTCCAACCATTATGCCTCTCTTTCTCTCACATTAAGMTGGTTATTCCCTGCATTTACATCATGGCCATAAAGTGATTTTCTTGMTGGGAACTCAGAGTATAGCGGATCAAGGATTTGATATATTTGAGACTGAGCAATAAACCTCTGCCACTACTCTGTATTTCATTTGCCATTTACCCAGACATTTTTTTGTGTAATAAGAGATATCTCAGACACCTCCTGATTTTGTTATTTATCCTGAAAATAGTGCTTAACATCACAGACTGTTACAGAAATTGTGGCACCATAGAGACGGGGTTACCTCAGTGCACATTTAAGGATGATGAACAGACACACTGTTAGAGAATGAGGTTTTTAAATGTTAAAGCAGACATTTGAATTGAAAAGAAAACATGGAATGAAAAAGTAACATTAATTCAACATTTTCTAAAGCAGAAATGTCAAATGTCTCTCATTACTTTTCACATTTCTGTTTTGCTAAACAAAAGACTAAACTTTTTCTGTTGTACAGAACAGAACTAGTTAGACCCTGAAGGCAAAAATGGCATTTTTAATAGGAAAAATTGAATCTGTATATCTATGCCACCTCAATGTGGAGACAGTTCTTCAAACATAAGTATTTTTAGGAGCTGCAGAACCCATGTCTAAACTCCTTTTCTTGGACAAGAATGCTGATCCAGTCATACRCAGTAGCTGAGGTATTGATTATATGTGGATTCAATGTGCTGTAATATCACAGATTAATTTCTTCAGTATAGACATGAATTTGTCTTCGTGTTTCAGCTAGATATTTTCACCACACATAATGGCTGCCACATCTACCCTTCTGTCAGATTTAATGCTTAAAAATGTGAGAAGCCCCCCTAAGAATTATGGAGGAAAAACAAACAAAAAAAAAAACAACCTTGTAAATGAAAGCAGAGGAGCAGAACTTTAGGACCAAAAAAATGTGCACAGAAATGTCTTTGATTCCATGGAAAATATTTCCATGGAATAACTATAAATTAAAATACCCTTTTTCTAGTCTTCCAGGATATAAATGTACTACAGACTTTCTGGACTTCAGCTATTTTAGACACACTTCAAAGAAGTTCCAGTTTCTCTAGAGAATCATGCAAGCAGCTTGTGCTAATTACAGAGAGCCAGTTAACAATGCAGTCACTTACTCCATGGAAATACAGAAACTGAAGAATTAAGAAAACTTAAGATAAACCAAAATATTGTAAAATCATCCATTCCATTTAAAATTAACAACTCAAGATTCAGGTACTGCAGGAGAAGTATATTATGACGGCACAAGCAGTTAYCAAATGCATGAAAAAAACCTGTTGCTCAGTTGTACCTAACTTCTTTCTCTTCTAATATTCCTAACAGGCCCAGTGAGCCTCACACACGTGTTCCTTGTTATGTCCATTTGCTTTTCAGTTGGTTTCCCACACACCAAGCCAGACTATGAGCCTCAGGAGGGAGTTAGCTACTCCTCCAAGCTGCTATGAGTCACTGTGATGTCTGCTTCRTAGGCCAAATTAAGCCTGAATTTCTTGCTTCCACTAGGCAACAAGAACAATGAGGAAAAACATGACAAGGAGGTGAGAAAAGATCAAAAAGCCAGGACTACTCTCCCTCAATATCCCTACCTTCCTGTCACAGTTGTTATAGTACATGGTGAYGAAGAAAGTAAATGAAAGACACAGTGTAGAATTGCAAAAGAGATTAGTGTATTCCAACTTGCAAGTTTTCAGTCTTACTTAAATCCTATTTAATYATGACAAATGAAAAAAATCTTTGCTACCTTATCACATACTGTTGTACCCTGTTAGAAGTACAAAGAGAWATGTTGACAGATTTATCCTTGGATGTGAACATGTATTTTGCTTAGGCCTAAAATAAAGCTCTGCTAAATGAGTACTTACCTAATAATTCACCCTCGTATTATTGTTTTTATAGAAATTCCTATTGTTTTGGTAGATGAAACTCTTAATCACAGAAATTAAAACATAATTTATTAACATAAATTGTTGACTGGAAGTTAAACCACTTCAGCATTTTTTATGACATATTCATCTATTCAGGAACATCAGTGGAAGAAGACCGGAATCGCAAACATCCCTGCCACACCCMATTTTCCAACTGTATTCTGAGATCAAGGATTTTCCATTTGATCTTAGTTGTCAGGGCAAGACATTGAGGTAAGAAATAGRTTTTCTGGATGAGTCCAGTTAGTTTAAATAATACAGATGATTAACCTGCATTATAGCTTATTTTAAAGAAGCCCAATTCAGGGTTGAAGAAGCCTCTAAAGTACTGGTGGCTGGAAGGGGATTTTGGATGCGAAGGGGCATGAAGGGAAATGCCAGTGCACACATGCACTCTGGAGTACTACTATCAGAGAGAAGATTGTGATTTTAGAAGTTCTGCTGTATTGCCACTTTCATACTCATWAAAAAACCTACAAACCCCAGCAGTAAGAACAGAATTGAACACAAACCCTGTTCTTTCACTTAWATCATCACTAGTCATGAACAGTACCTTCCTTCACTTGCAGGAGACTCTAAATATGAATTCCTGCRCATAATGCTTTAAAACAGTCACACGGGTCCTCAGAAAAGCCAACATAAGTGATCCATCATGTGCAACATAAAACTGCTTGCAGTGTCCTYGCTGCCACAACTGCTTCCTGGGCATCCATGAAAAGCTGAAAGAAACAAACCTGCCAATATCTGAGGCACACCTAAAACTTTACTGCAGTCTTAACATACCTTGCAAACACTGTCTGTCTATTTCCTTTAAAAGCACCGCTTATGTCTCATCCCAGCTGAATCACCAGCGGTTTGTTTTCATTCAAAWCCCTCTGCCAGACGCTGGAGCAACTAATGAAATACAGAATCTGGTCTATAAAAATCTGACTTAGCAAACAAACCATCAACATGTTGATGACACTGCCACCCAAAATATCACAGTAACAAGAGTAACAATTTACACAGGCTCTAAGCCAGTCTGTCTATCCTATTCAAATTTCAAGAAAGCATGACCTAATTTCTCTACAAGTAGTAGAATCTGGAGCTTTTGTTAATTCAGTTTTCTTTTCTTTATTTAAGCACATGTTTTGCCACAGATTATTATAGTCATCAGAAGGAAAAATATTTATTTGGGTAAAATTAAACATAGCAAGCATATAGCCTATAATAAAAATCTAAGCATAACGTGAACTTGCCAACAGCTGAATACCTGCCCTGGCCATCTAGGTCATAGACTCTCACACTTCAGACCAATGAGGTGCACCATAAATTTAATTCTATATATTAAAATAAATTCCATACATTAGAACCATGTTTCTGTCACAACCAAGTCTYCTCAATCTTCCAAAAACTTTTCCTCTTCCATTGTTATTCCCACTTTACAAAAAAAAGAAAGAGGGAGAGACTTTAAAAAAAGGGAGAAAAACTTAAGAATAAAAAGTGGCAGGCAGAACACACAGGAATACTGTCTCTCATATACAAGGGCAGATGGATAGCCACTGRAGTTGGAAAGAACCGTGCACCATTACTCTGTACAATTTCTTACAGCAAAGTAGTAAAAAGCTTTCTTTTAGTTCCACTTAATCCTTCCTGGGTGATATTTCCTAAAATCTCCAGGTACCTGAAGAAGAGATGGTCTATTGTCTTTCACTTTAATATTTCAGACAGTTTATGGTTAATTCCTGAATAACAGTCTTCCTGGTTTATATTCAAGAATATAAATTTGAACCAGAGTTGTAATGGCTGAAATAAAGACTTTCTCCCTTGGAAGTATGTTATRTAAGTATCTAAATAACACAGAAAACCTAAGAAATATTTGGTGGAAAGCTTATCTGATAATTAGCATTGCACTTTTACCCCTCCATACACTTGCATAGGACAATATATGTCACTAGAACTATTCACACACGTGTTGCAGTAATGGTATTGTTTTCATTCTGGACAGCACCTGAAGAAAATCTGCAGCCAGATCAAAGTTCAGCGGGGAGCTGCCCCCTACACTCAGGAATAAGAAAAGGCAGTCACATTTCCATGCATTCACTAATCTCTCACTCATTTGAACAAAATCTCACTGGAAATGGATAACCTAATTTCTCAAACAAACACACATTCCTCACAAATTTGTACACGCCAGTTTGAAGACTTCAACACAGGTTTAGCCATTTACATTTAAAAATCAGATGCAGAATTAACAAGTAGCAGTAAACCACACATAAAAACCTAAGATCTGTTTTTCCAGATAAAAAAATACTGTGACTTATCAGCATCTCTGTATTAAACTAGATTAAAAATGTCAGAAACTAATTTCTGCAAATGCTCCATCTCTTTGTTTTACCTGCTTCTGTGTACTTTAATCCTACTTTTACTTCTTCATGCTTTGCTTTAGGTGGCGGCCAGACAGTCTGGAGTCTCCCTGGAGTCTTGTCATCTTGCTCTGAGGGACTCAGGTCAGGCTGTTAAAATTACGCAAGAAAAAATTAAAGTCTGCAGTATCAATTGATTCCAAACAGCAACTGCCACTCTCAGCTCTACACATGTGCTCCAGAAAGATTATCTGTCTCATTCTACTAATTGAAACAGCACTCAGTTAAAAGGGATACAAATAAATCAGTGTAGAAAAATATTTTTGAGGAGGAAAGTGACATAATGCATGTGACATACAACGATTTATTGAAACTGTTCATATCACTGTGGAGAGCTGTCGATCCTTCGGTGAACCACACAGGTGGTCGAAACTGCTTGGGTTTTTTCCTGTATCTTTATTCCAGAGCGTAAAGASCCATCTGGGCTCCTCTTACAAGTAACCATTAGAGCAATTCAACTAAGATATCATTTGACAATATAATTTTCTGGAAGYAGAGCTAGTTTATGAAATTCCTGCCCCACCCCCAGCAGATTGCTCAGCCCACATACCAGGTAATACTGTCACATCAAAGTAATGCTGCAGCTGTTAATGGGACTGCACTGTCAACTGGAATGCTAAAATAACTCTTTAAAAGGGGAAGGAGTGGAGGGGGACTGACCCACTCCCATTCTTTTAGAGGAGTTTTTTCTAGTGTTTTTTACATCTCAAATACTTCTGTAATCTGATTTACAASATGTTACTACAAGTAACTGCATAGACACAACTGCACCAACAGTTAAACCCTATATGGACATGGCCCCATAAATGGCCCACAGGAGCAAAGGAAAGGAAAGACAAGACCCTTGGACTCTGGCTTTGCCCTGAGAAAATAGATTTTCACCAGACTGAACATTAAGCAGACATTTCTAAAAGCCACTCCTGCTGACTCCTGTGCCTCCTCCCTCACTGTGTGTGATGACAGCTTTGCAAATAGGTTTGCTGTGAGCCACACGAACGCTGACGCCAGCACAGCGACTGGTGTAAGCAGGAAGGAGCAAACCAGGAATGGGAAGGGCACACAGACTGCAACTGCTGCACATGCCACAGCCAATGAATACCAATTTTCTGCTCCCCAYAGGTAATTTACTACAAACTGGTATTATCAGTCTAACCAAGTGTTGGCAAAGACTTTWACATGCTTTTTTATATTATGTAAGAATAAAAATCTTAAAGAGAGTATAACCAACACAGTAAATTAATTCAAGTAGCTTCAGGTTTAAGGTCCAATCCTGAAAATTAATCATTCAATAATTCCCCATTCAGCCAACAACAGTCTCCTGGGCTCATTATTTCTGCCAAAGATGTGGCTGTAAGAATTTGAGGTTGAGGGAATGCCAACCCGAAGGTTACTCATTTAATTATAGAGTTCAAATCACATTCAAAGTAATTTATGATTGTATGCAAACGTTGCGCTGTTTTTTCTTAAAAATATACTAACTACATCTCCATATGCCTAAGAGCATTAACCTTGCAAACACTTATATTAATCAAAAACTTGAGTTGTCTCATTGAAATCACCGAGTTACACTCRGATGAAGTTAAATGCTTATCAATATTTGAAAAGCCAGACATATGCATGTAAACAAGAAAAAATAATTACTTCACATTCTATGYCTTGACAAACGGAGCTGAAAATCACCTACAAATTCTTCTATCAGCRCTTATCATAAAATTATTCCTACWGGTAAAAGAAAATACTACTTTTAAAAATAAAATACTCAATTAAAAACAAGTGAGACTGAGAAACTATTAAATAGTACTACAGTAAATATCTGCAGCATCAAACTGATTTAGAGCCATAATTAACATATGAGAGAACTGTTRTGTAGAGATCTTTTAAAATCAGAAACAGATTTTTAAAGTTCTCCCTTCCAATTGAGAGGCTCTTACTGTCATCATCGTTGTAGCTGAATTCTGCCACAATTCTGCTACAACGCCAGATGATCCAAAATTTTRACAAATTAACCCCAAGATATCCTTGGCTGGGAATCTAAACTTTGAGACTGCCTGAAGTAGAGGGCAATTCTGACATTTTGAGCTTAACTCCCCACCAATAATATTTAAACAAGAAATTAGTTTTTTATCCTTCTACTTCCAGATCTTAGGAAGAAAAAATAATTCAACCTACAGATTTGTCTGATGGTCCATCCCCAGGTTTTGATTTTGACCTTTCAAATACAGCTTTCAAGGACTCTTTTTCATTTCTCATTTTGCGTTTTAGGGCTTCCAGCTCTGAMGTATCTGCAGTTGTTTCTTTCTTCGGAGGCCGCGTGAATAAAGCTTTAAAGGCATCCAGTGCAGATTCAGCAGGGCTTGATTTTATCTCCTCAGAGGGAAATCGTGGTTCTCTTTTGCTGGAGGCTTTGTTCTCTTGAGCTTCATCACTATCCTCAGTCTCCCCAGATCCCTCACCAGAGCCCTCRGTTCTATCTTCATTCTTGCAGACGTCTATGTTTAACATATGYGAGAGTTGTTCTAGGAAAGTGGGATTTGCTTTAGGTTCACATGATTTTTTTTTAATGGTCAAACCTGATGCAATACTGGATTTCTTAACAGGCTGTCGTAATTTAAGCAGAGCTAAATCATTCTCCCTTGGTTTAATTTCTGTAACAATTTCCCCATCTTCTGTGGTTAGTCCCTTTTTCCTCACACGTAGTCCACTAAAGAAAGCAGGCAGCTGGAAAGTCTTTTCAGTCAATGCTGTTTTTTGGAGTGATATATTATCAACTGAAGATCTTTGTTCTTCATCTGAAAGTTCTTGAGGGCATTCCCCTGTAGCAAGCAAACGAGTGAATTGTTCATCCATTAACATTTTGTCTTTTCCACTGGAGTCATACTGTAGAATATCATCCAGCTCTTTTGGGAACTGCTCAGAGAATGGTGGGTGTAACTCAATGTCATCTGTATCCACAGCATCATCAGTGCTGCTGTGCTCTTCTGACTCTTCCTTATTTTGACTGTTATTGTCCAAGGCCTCAGCAGACAAGGCAGCATTTTTCAGCCCATATTTACTTGCATTGTTCTCATCGGGGTCTAGGTCCTTATTCTCCGTGTCCGATTCTGTGTCACTTGTTGTATGAACCAAAGTACCTTGTACAAGAATAGCATCCTTGTCATCATTGTCCGATTCAGACAAAGAAGTCTGTACAAACCCCAAATGCTGAAGAAGTAATTCGTTTTGGTCAGCTAACTCCAGCTCCAGGCCTGCTTGCCTGCCAGACATTGGGTCAGCCTGGTCACTGGTACTATTCATGCTGTGCTGATTTTCTGAGTCCTCATTACAACCATTATCATTCCTCTCATGCCAGGTGTTAGCATGAGTATTTATACTGTTGTGCAAAGGCTGAAATGCTTTCAGCACTGTTTCTTCTTCGGGAGCTGTAGATTCAAACTTAGTTGTAAATCCAAACAGTGTTTTCACAGAAAATGTAGCGAGAGGGTCAGGGTCGCTTTTTGTTCTATTCTTCAGGCCTAAAAGATCACTACAGTCAGGCATCCCATTATGTTCTTCCATGTTAAACGAAGTACAGAGCAGGTTCRCTTCCAGCAGTGCTGCTGTCTGCTGAGCAAACCCTCACTTGCGTGCATTCAGGCTGCCGGCGGGGCCGGCTGCGGGCGCAGCAACAGGCGGCCCGGCCCGGCCCGGCTCGGCTCGGCCCGCGCAGGCCGCCGGCCCCCCCCGTCCTCCCGGCCCCGCCGCTCCTGCCGCCCCGGCCGTCGGGGCTCCCACCTCCGCCGCGAGAGCAGCAAAMGGACCCACCGTAAAAAAAAAGTTCTCGGCAGCGTCTGGAACTTGTTCCCTCGCACACGAGGGGTTTGTCACAGCACCAACCTCGGCTGAAGCCTCGGCCAACTGTCCCCCGGGGCTCCGCGCCCCGCCGGGCTGCGCGCCCCCGGCTCCCGGCGCGCCGAGCCCGCAGCGCCCGAGAGCTACAGCAGCCGCTCCCCCGGGCCGAGCGCGCCGCGGCTGCTCCCTACTTCCTTGTCCCGGTGCGCCAGCGCTGGGTGGCTTTCAGCAGAAAATTCCTGACGGATTCTTTTGCATAGTCTTTCCACTCGGATAAAGAACTTCTTTTGTAAATCCATAATCACCAAAAAAAGTCAAATGGAAACCCGAGGTGGCGACTCTGAAGTTTCCTGTGCCACTTCCTGAAGCTCTTGCAGAGCCCCCCGTGCCCAGCCGGGCAGAGCCAACTCGGGTGAGCGCCCTTGAAGCCGAGGAAAGCAGGAAAAAAAGAGGCTCTCTTCCGATTTGCTGCAGGTTTCATCTGGAATGCAGATTTCAGCCTCCAGGGCCATGAACAAAAACCAACGAGACTGGTTTCATATTACCACTGTCCTTGCTCGGCACAGCTCCTGCTGAGAGGTGCACACAGGTACTTATCAGACTCCGGCCGCGCCCAGGGCCCGGGAGCGCCGGGCGGCGGGACAGCGGGCAGCGCCCAGGCGGGACAAATTAACTGTTTAGAAATCGGACAGACTTGTCCATCTGCACAGCACCAGCCTCGCATCCTTCCGAACCGCAACAGTCTCTCCTGACATATTCTGTGGGAATTTTCTGACCATACTGCTGGATGTGTTTACTTAATACAGACAAAAACACTTAAAGRAAATCTACAACACTAACTTAACATTGACAGAACCTACCAGGGATACTATGTATTTTTTAAATCAATACATATAGACAAAGTACAAAGCACTATTGATATTCAAAAAGCCAGTAACATTTGGGTCAGATTTCCATCACAAGTCTCCACTTCTGCTACTTTTTTTAAAATTTCTGGAACTACAGAGTCTGCAAATCTGCAAGATTTTATATTCTTCTCATTCCTGGGCACTTAAAAATTGTTTAGTCAAATTTCCACGTGTGTACCTTAGAAATTCAAGGATACCATTCTTTTTTTCTTCACCCAAGTCAAAGGGTCATTSTACAGTCAGCTATTTAGCTGTGATGAGTAATCTTAAGCAAGCAACATGGGGAAAGCTGTCCTTCACAGGGAAGTCAGGTGCAGAACACACCACTGTATGTGATTAACAAAACACATCTACTGAAAAGCTGAGTATTACAGAAAACAAGCAATACCAAAGTATCCTAATACATTTAGCTTTTGGTTTAACGTTTAAAAATGTAGATTATACAAAAAGCATTTGTTTGCCTTTTCAATATATTATAAAAGATCATAAAGTCAACCGCAAAGTCATTGGTATCTCCTGCAGGAACAGTTTCCTGGAAATCAGATTGTAATAGCTTAAATAAAGCTTACAGACACCTTTTCAATTACAGGGTTGCATGCACACCTATAGAGAAAGGGCACTGGAGTAATTCCCATCTTTATCTGCGATTTAACACAGAGCAATGTCTTCTGCCCTAGTGCCTGGCATTTCCTCAGCAAGCTCTGGACTTGCTTCCCCACTATGCTTAACCATCGGGTGCCAAGGTCAGAAACAACTGACAGGTCATGGCTCCCCTGATCTTCCAGGCTTAATATAGATTATCATCACAAAAGGAAGCCCTGCATAAAGAAAGAGACACAGAGTCTTTATCACTCCCTATGCCAACCCACCCTAATAATACCAGGATTTGTAAAACATGTGGAAGGAAGCTAGCCCAGCACTGGTCATTTCCCCCATGACAAAATGTCTTGAAGGCCAATCTACAGCAATTCTAAATTCCATTTTATGGCAAAATAAACGGGGCAAAGTGACAATACTTATACTGTTTTCTAAAAAGTTTTCTCCATTTCAATTTGCATCTATTTTTATTTTCAACCCCATGATTAATTGTTCATTGTTCTGATAAATTGTATGGTTATGTCTTGCTTATTTATGGGCCTATTTATTTGGGGTTTGGTTCACTTATGATGGATAAACATTAAATCATATTTTCAAGAATAGTTTTGTTTGTCACTAAAAAAAATATGTATATCTTTTAAACTAAACATACTGATTCAGATTATGTCAAAATAATTATTTATCTGTTCATATTAACAGCAACCCACAGTTTAGAATAAAACTTCCCTGCAACAAACAAGGGTCACCATGCTGTAACAATCTTATGAATAGAAGGTTAGTGATTACAGCCACTATCTAACTATTTAAGATTTTAATGGACTTATCAAAAGCTTAGTTTGAAAGTGGAATTAAAACAGGAATCTCATACTTTAAGTCTAAACAACATACTAACAAAATTTAGGAGACCAGGATCAAGTTAATAGTAAAAAGGATGGTGCTTTGAGTGTCAGGCTAAAGTTATACAATATATTGAGATGCTAGAAATCCAAAAGTTGAACACTGAATAATTAAAACTCCAGAAGCAAAAATATATCCTATAAACCAGACATACTCTCACAAGCCTGTAGAAAATACTGCTTTACATGTACCTCCTTTTGTAGTAAACTCTAGAAGTGTGAAGATACTTTGAAGCTTTTTTGAGCTCCAGGATGAACAAGGAAACTCATCTCTACATATGTGCCTGGAGAAATGATCAAAAACTGAAAATCATGAATGAGTCAGCCAGTGTCTCAAATTCACCACAGAGTCCATAAACTCCCAGCCTAAAATAAGGCTTTTGTAAAGATGTGCTTCTCACATTCTGATGATCAGTCCACTGTAGAGTCCTCTTTTGAAGGACTGAATAGGTGACAATGAAATACATAGTGGTTACTTACTCAATAGAGTGTTTATGGGTAAGATACATCAATATGTGCCCTTAATATTTTTATATAAAAAGAGGTCATCATTGAGATGTAAAATGAGATGGAGCCAGTTTGTTGGCAGAAGTGTTTTAATGCTGGGTGGATCTATCTCATAAGGAAAGTCTCTCTGAACAGGCTGTTACACTGCATCTAAAGGAACAACTTCAAAATCTCTACAAAAAATCAGTTATGAATATATTACAAGCCTCTTTACCTAATAAAACTGACAACTCTCTGGTGCCTCAGAAAAGCCCTTAAAACCTGTCATAGCAACTTTCAAGGCAGCCAATGCACTAATTATACAAAAGTACAACCATTCTTTACAGTTTAAAGCACATTTAATAATCCACACCCTTTCTGACCTACATTTAATCACAGACAGAAGTCACACCTACAACTCACTCTAGTTCTGTTCTTGAAGTGTCAAAGAGCTCAGCTGAAGTAGGTTATAAAAGTAGCTTTGAAGAAAACACACATTAAGCCAGAATAAGATAATCTAATTTCTATCACTATCATATGGCAGGGCTCAAGACTTCCTGACCCTGTATCTATTCAGACTGCCTGTTCAGATCACTGCAATAACAAACTAGATAAACACGAACAGGGCAGAAAGACACATTCTACAAAACAGCAAGGTTGCTAAACTAAATACAAAYGTTCCACCGCTTTTTCAAAATAAAGAACCTCAAATCTAGAACAGTTTGCATAACTTCTTGAAAATAATCATAGAATCCAATATGCACCAATTGTGTTCAAGGGTCAGAAGAGCCATGTGAAGCAGCAGGCTCTGTTCGTAGCTCAGGTGGCTTGAACTGAAGTTCAGCTGACAACGGTGTGCCCTCTGCCCTGTCCTCAGCCTAACTTTTACTGCACAGACTGATAATGGTCCTAACATTCCCCTGCTCTACTGTTTGTGTCTCCTGCTGGATACCTCATTTTATACTTAGTATTTCAACTCTTCAAATGCTCTAAAATACGAAAGGCAGGGAAGATGGGGAAAAAACCTAGAAGGCCTTGATTTTCATCATTGTTCTCAACCAGGTTACCTCACTTAGAACATTATATGAGGAGCTTTCCTGAGTTTTGCGGGATCTGGGTATCACCAACATCACTGCTTTAAATAAAAGCAATTAATTTTAGATGTAACAACAGAAACATAGACATAATAATTCTTAACAGAATTCAGCAACACATGATGTTAACAGAATGTACGGACATCAGACACATTAGGTGTATCTCTATAAATGCACCTGTATAAATGCAAAGTGTTTTTTAACATCTTAATCTAAATTCTGATTAACAGTGAGCTATGGACTACTTTAGAGAATTTGAAAAAACACTGCAATAGCTATATGCTTATAAAATCAGAAAGTGCATTAATAAACTCAGTTTACTATTTTGAGGGAGTGCATACTGTATCCTATCAATAAATGTATGGAATATTAGCCTGTAAAACCCATCATATGAAAAAGCAATGGTAGTTCTGAGGTAGAACTTCTAGAAAGATGTATTGGCTTATCTGATTATTAATATGAGCAGACACACAAATAACAAAGACAGGGGACAGAAGATCACTATAAACTGTGCAAGTAAATCAAGATCTTTGTGCATTAAGGCACAAAGGCTGGCACTTGGCGTTACAAAGAACAGAGATGAGTATTTAATCTTTTTTCCTTCTCTAGGTTGCTCTCTTTTCATATTTTCATTTCAACAGGCCTTTTTGCTCCCCATCTACAGTCTGATATAGTAGTTTAAAGATTAAATAAAACATTTATAAAATAAAATCCACATAGTTACATTAATTTACCATAATTTCTTAAGCAATCACTAGCTGCATTGTCACATCTCACTTAGGTGCTTTTCTTTTATCTGAGATTAAATGGTGGATAAAAAATAGGGCATGGAATTTCATTTCTATTTTGTTTCATTACCTTCTGTATCTCTTTATCTTCTCCATGTCTAACATTAAACATCAAAAGCAGGATCTTTTTTCATGCTACTGCTGTAGATTGTGCATCTAAAATTTCTGTCAGAACAGAATTCATTCACTCTCTCTCTCATGTACATTATCAACCTTCTTCCAACTAAAAGAAATGTAGAAACATCTTTTCAATAATGGACAAGCTGGAGAAATGGGCCAATGGGAATCTCATGAGGTTAAATGACCAAGGGCAAGATGCTGCATCTAGTTCAGGGCCATCCCCAGTATCAGCACAGGCTGGGGATGGACAGATCAGAGCAGCTTTGGGGAAAAGGACTTGGAGRTGCTGGTGGGTGAGAGGCTGGACATGACCCAGCCATGGGCACTCCCAGCCCAGAGAGCCAAAGGGATCCTGGGCTGCATCCAGAGCAGCGTGGGCAGCAGGGAGAGGGAGGGGATTGTGCCCCTCTGCTCTGCTCTGCTGAGACCCCACCTGCAGGGCTGCATCCACCCTGGGGTCCCAGCACGGGAAGGACAGGGAGCTGCTGGAGAGAGTCCAGAGAAGGCCATGAAAATGATCAGAGGGACTGAGCACCTCTCCTACGAAAACAGGCTGAGAGAGTTCAGGCTGTTCAGCCTGGRGAAGAGAAAGCTCCAAGGAGACCTTACAACACCTCCCAGTATCAAACGGGAGCCACAAGAAAGCCGGAAAAGGACTTTTACAAGCAAAAATGGCTTCAAACTAAGAGAGTAGGTTTAGATTAGATATTAGGAAGAAATTCTTTGCTTATAAGGTGGTGAGGCACTGGAACTGGCTGCCTAGAGAAGATCTGGATCTTCTGATGGCCCCATCCCTGGAAGTGCTCAAGGTCAGGTTGGATGGGGCCCTGTGCAACCTGTTCTAGTGAAAGGTGTCCATGCTCATGCAGGGGAGCTGTAACTWGATGTTTTGTAATGCCCCTTCCAACCCAAACCATTCTATGATTCTATTATGCCATAAGCAAATACTAGTATATCTATATATGCACATATACAATTATATTATACATTAATTTGACGTTGCCCCTAGAGAAAGCAGAGCTGTTCAATAAATAGCTCTGTTTTTCACATTGTTATTGTGAATATAAGTGCATTTAAAAAAAAATAGTGCCAGACTTTTGATCAGTCAGGCTGAACCTTATCTTTTAACAGCAGAAAAGGGTCATAGATAACATGACTGGCTGCAGTGTAACTGTAACTAAATAAATTGGTCCATTTCAGATGTTATTTCCTAGGAACACGACCCTAGCTTCAGAATTGCTCTCCTTTTTTACTACAGTTGTCTTGCTGTCCAATCTGAGACTGCACAGGGAAGACAATATCTGGGTTTGACGTCCCACCCTTAAGAGGAAGGGAACACCCAAGGGTTGCTGTCACCAGATCAACTCAGGCAGCCTGATTTTGGCCACTGTCTCTCTTACAAAGCTCTTCTAGCAGGGCTGCAGTCCAAATAGATTCTGATGGTAGCAACAGCTGCAGCAGCCTTCTCACTATCATTCATTTAGCAACTCTTCTTTCAATSCCCTAGACTTATCTTGAAGAAGAAAAACAGTCTCAGAGATACAGGGCTTGGTAATTCAACTCAGAGTTCTGATCCCAAAGAGAGTCACAGGGAATGAGCTGAGGGATAAAGTCTTGGTGGGTCCCCAGCAGTCCATTAGACCATGCTGAGCAGTCTTTTTTAATGGAAATCAAGACTTTTTGTCTGAATATTTAAAAAATAATGGAATAAATATTCCCCCTTGTTAACTACAAGAAACTGAAATGATTTCATTTTTTCATACTGCAATAAATTAGATTTTAGACTATTTCTTTTTAAAAAAGTAAGAAAGATAGAAACAAAGTGCTCACTAATCTCAGATATCTCTGATTTTACTCAAAGTGTTGTTCTTAAAAGGCCTTTAATTTGTAACTCCCACTTTATACAAGGACTTGTAAATGCAAAGTATCCTCATGGAACATATACTTTCTGTTGTAACATATATTTCTAGCAGTGATAACAGCTGTTCCAGTTCTTCTCAGTCCACTTATTTGTTTTCATCTCAACAATTTATTTCAAGCATAAAACTGTACCATCACAGTGGTACAAGGTTCTTCTAAATAATTATTTTAAAAATAGAGAGGACGAGAAATCCATTTTGTAACAAGCTCAAGAGAACACAACAGTGATTGTAAACATTAAAAAGCATTTTAAATGTACTTCTAGGTCAAATATTGTATTTCCACCAATAGATGTCACTCTTACCCAAACCTGTCTTAGTGTTTCTTTGCAAACTGTTTTATGCAATCTAGTCTTTAAAGCAATTTCTTTCAACCATTGAATCCTTTCCATGTCTCTTTCCTCTTCTTCTATGTTTTGTTCTCCTCTCCCTCCAATTTGAAAAATACTGCCAAAACATGTCTCTGTAGGCTGCTTACTGCTCACCCTGGGACTAAGTATTTCCAGCTACATTAAGCTGGCCCAGTGTCTGACACTGTGATTAACTCAGGTCGCCCTGTGAAGCTTCTGTGTTTTACACGCCAGGAAGTTTAGAAACTTGTCCTGTCAAATCCATGGCCAGTCTGACTCCAGGGGCAGTTCAGCTTCTCCGAAATTCTGAGAAGCAGCAGCACAGCTCTCAGTGCTCGGGTAGTGCACACGCACGTGAGCACACACACACCTTGCTCCTGAAATGCATTTCCAGGAAACAACTAATTTAAACTAAACGCCCATCAAGATTWTAGAAATGGCACATCATGTATCTTAATCTATTTATATGATAYCAAAAATTTTCTGTATGTGTTGCTCTCAGCTGCACAAAGACATATGGACTCACAGACCATCTGGAAAACTGTATCCCATCCAAAAAGTTCGCAGTTTGTCAGATATTTTGGAACATGGTTTTAGATAGACCCAATACACATACCAAAAATGTAATTGTATATAATAAATRCTTTTTGAAATCCAGTATAGTATGAACATAGTCCTACTCACATTCAGTTCCAGGCTCAGATGCAACACACTTCTGTTGCTCTTCTCTTTCTCACTCGAATGAGGAAATGCATTTGAGTGCCCCAGTCTGCAATCCAGAACCCACGTATCTTCATCTCTGTTTGCCACATCCAAATTAGTCAGCCGTTCAGTGAAGTCATCCTTTAAAGCAGACTCTGCTGGAAGGCCCAAGTGACATGGAATTAAATTAAATTAATTCTAAATTAATTCTATGCCTCTGCACATAATCCCTGCATACAGAAAGTTATATATTTTTTTGAAACTCTGGTACACACTACCAACATGTGYTCTTACAGTCCTCCTGTCTGTTTAAAACAAAACAGAATGGCATGAAGGGCATACWGACTTTGCTTTCATTCAGAAAAATAATTTTGCCCTTAAATTTTGTGGGTTATATCTAGCTTAAAAAAAAAAAAAAGGGGCTGCTTGACTTTTCCCCRTACACAGACACAGACTGTGAGTAAGATGCTTGAGTTTTCACCTCTGCCAAGGCTCTCTTACTGGTCATCCTAAATGTGCTCATTACACATTACACAGTTCCAGGTGAGTGGAGAGGAAACAGTAAAGATCACAATTTTCAAGGTAATTGGATATTATTTGTATCATGTTAGCAAACCTATTGTGACAGGTTTTGGTGCTTCTCCTGATTTCTGTCACAGAGCAGTACTACAGTTTTTGTGGGATCTACTGACTTTTCATCACAAAAAAATTGGAATCCTGTCATATAAGCTATAAAAACCATACATGCTTTCAAAAATTGAAACAGCATTAAAATGCAAATGCACATAGTAAAAACCAGGAAATACTACCATTTTTAATTCAGTGCGCTTTGGGAATTCATTGTATYATTGTAATTAAGAATTCACTGGTTGCCCATCCTGCTCAGCATTACCTGCAATATTTCAATACTTGATTACAATTTGTAGTTTGTAATTTTTATTGATTATTTTTATCTTTTCTTCAAGGTGTCTGTTCCATGTCAGCTACTGCTAAAGAGAAAATTCCTTTGCATGCATTTTTATCCATGATATGCTTACTCTAATAAATTTCCWTTGCTTGAGTAAGAGATACAGAGCTGTAGCAAGAGGCCACAGTCAGAATTCCTTCTTGCAGCAGCTGGTATTTCCCATAATTAACTGTGGCCCAGCTAAGAACAGTCAGCCTGCAAACGCTTTCTGGGCCTCTAGAAAAATTAACACCTCCCTCAGCTGCAGAAATTCAGTTTTTGTCCAAATTTAGTTTTGTGCACCATTGTATTAATTTATGGTTTGTTTTTTTTTCTGTTGGCAGACTCCTCCCAAGTCCCAAGCCTCTCTTCTCCACCCTCGATGCAATTATTATTTAAAGTTCTGTTATCTGTGCATTTATCCTGGCAGTTGATGACCACCTTCCTCCCTGACCCAGTTCTCACCTGCACACACCATTAGAACACAACCACTTCTCTGGGAAGTGGCACATCCAACCCAGCAGACAATGGAATATGAAACAAGGATTTTACCCATCTCTCTAAGTATTCTATTTTAAGCTAATTCTTACATGTTTGGTCATGTTTTTCCCTGAAGTTCACTTCTCTGTCAGCTCCAACAGATGGATTTTACTGCCACTTACACTTATCCAGGGATTTTTTTTTTTTAAATTGGCAATGCACTGTAATTTGATGGTGTGTTTAAAAAACAAGGTCATATATATTTTACGCATGCATATGCAAACATGTGTATATCATTGAATCACAGGCTAAACTTAGGAAGTTTTAAAATGCATATGTTTATTCTTTAGCCCATTTAACTGATTTAGACATGTTTTTTTCCCCTCTGAAAAAGAAGGCTTTYGAGAAAGTCCAATTGCTACTCAAACTGTCTTCCAGGTTTTACAGTTTATACCACTTAGGAGTGCCTCCTGTGAGCGCTGTATGTACAAAGAAGACTGCCCAAATACAGATCTGCTGCCATCTATTGTCTCAAGGGAATGGAAGACAGAGCAATGTAAATTACAGGAAGACTCAATATTTAATGCTTCTTTGGCAATTTTTACCATGCAGACTTTGTGAGTGTAAGGAAACAAATTTTTCATGTTGTCACAGATAAGACAAATAAGGCACTCAAACCTCAGGAGTACAGACAGGGTCACATCATCAAACTGTGACAGTAAATAGTAYATCCAGGATCTCCTAAACCCTCTAGTCCTATACTGAACACACATAATTATAAAGTAATTACATCTGACTTTTCTGGTACAAATTACCACTCTTGTCATACAAAGTCTTTTAAACACAAATTCTTAAATTAGCAATCAGGCATGTTAGATATCATGTAATACATTTCTGTTAAGCCACCATTTTGGCATATGCAGTTCTACAGTTTCTGTGGAACAAGGTGTATTTTCTCTGGGAAGTCTCTGTACAGAAAACCTGTTTATGCTTTCTCAGCTGTCTGGGAAAAAGAACTTGGGGAAAAATCAGCTTCTTACAGATTTTTTTTTTTTTTTGCTAGTTCAAGGAATTAGGATGTCATGCCATCCATTTCCTTGGGGACATGGTTTGCTTGACCACAACACACTTAACACTAAAGTCAATGTTTATACTGATTGCTTTTAGCTATGTTTCCTGACCACTGATCATTCTACATATTAGGATTTTAATCACACTTCATTCTTTCTAAATTGCTTTATTATACCACATAGCATAAAAACAGAATGCTTACTCTTTTTGTATGTTGATTGCTATGTAATGTACAATTCTTGTGCTTAGTTGATTGAATATTATAAACACCCTTATATGCAAGAATAAAGAAGTGTGTTAATCAGATACTTGGTTCACTCCTTGCCTCTTGGAACAAGTGAAAAGAAGGCAAATAAAATTGAAATCTTTGTAGGCCATCTGAGAATTAATCTCAAAATACCAATTTTTTGAACCTTTAAAGTTTTGGGGGTCTTAAATTTTAGAAAAAAAAATTAAAACAAAATAGATAACCAAGTAGGTTTTTTTCAGCAAGTGAACCACAAACCTGAAACAGTGTAACAGCAAAAGTTGCTTATTTAAAGGCATCATTTTGACAGTGGAGATGAACACTCTAAACATCAGAACTACATTTAGAGTTTTACAGTATTACTAATATAAGAGAATGTTATTACTGTAGGGATTTAGCTCTTGMAAGATCTTAAGCAAATCACAGCATTTTAAACTTCTCTGAACTTCCTTATAAACTTGGTATATTTCCTTGTTCGAGCAGATGAGGCTTGACCAATGTTATTGAAAGCACTGGTGAAGACCAATATCTTTTTGCAGGATGACAAACTGTGGATGTAAAAAGCAAATGTTAGGCCTGCTACTTGCTRTGTTGCTCTAACAAAGGAGCCTGAATGGCACAGAACTTAAATAAAATCCCTCAAAGTGGTGAGTGTGGGAGCAAAGCCCTGGAATAGCYACACCCTGCAGTGGCAGTAAAGATCTTTGTAATGCTCAAAGAGCTAGATGCTCCTAAAGTACCAATAYCCAAAAAAATAAACAATTAATTGTCTTTTCTCCTCCTGGCAAAGAGTAAATACATAGCACTGCTAATAATGGAGAAAAAAGTGAAAGTGGCTTCAAATCCACCCAAGTACTACCAGAGAAATCTATTGCCAAGTAAAATTAAGACCCCCTCCCTCCCTTGCTAGCAAATAAAAATTGGTATGTTATTTTGAAGCATGAACTTGAAGAAGAGCATCTTGCTGCAGGAGATGATAAACYGTATGTAGCTTGACATGAACTTCTAACATTAAAAAAAATGAAAACTTAGCTAAGCAACCATCAAACATAGGGTTGTGAAGGAAATCCAAAATATTTACTTTCTTGTAAAAAACGTTTGTGCAACTTCTCAATGCAGTGTATCAACTGCAAAAGCACATGATACGACTCAAAGCTTTTCAAAACTACTTCAGAATTGTTACAAACCTAAGATTAGCAATATCTGTCAAAWGCTATGAATTTCTTACATAAATTTAAATGGTCTGTATTAAAATAACTTTTCATTTAGTCTGTTGACACTAAATGTGATTTATGTATTTTTTATTTATTAAGCGTTTACAGTTACAGTAATTTATATACTTCATACTGGTTTTTTTCCTTCACCTCAATCTATTCATTCTAGACAAAAATCCCTAAGAGAGCAAAACCTAATCGATAAAAGTGTAAAAGAACTAGTACGATTTAGATTAGGAAAAAAACACCCCAATAAACAAAACCAAAACAAAACAAAGAAAGCGCAAGATCATCAACAGAAAGATGAGAGAACATATTCCAGATTCAATGCTGTATCATCCAACATGTGCTTGGGAAACCCGAGGAACTTTAATAASAAGTACAGCATGTATTTTCTGAATTACGATACAGACCTGCAAGCTACTGAGCAGTTTGGCCCCACACAAGCCTACTGCTTTAGCACATACTCAAATTTAATTTAGTTACATAGGGCAAATAACAAGCAGGACCTGCCTTGTCACTTTTCAGGCCCATCTTGCTTTCAGGTGCAAGCAAGATGCTCTCCAAGTGCTCACAATTGGCACTGTAAGCAATGAGCCAAAGATACCAAAACCCCAGAAGTATTTAAAACAGGAAGCAACTGGCACTTCAGTATAAATTCTGAATTTTTTACTAYTCCCAAATAAGCTTCGCATATCCAGTTAAATGCCGCAATCAATGTTCAGGCCAAAGTTCTGAGCTGCAATGCCAGAAACTTTTAGTGAAAGGCTCATTTTTAATGCCAAAGAATTTCACTACTCACAGCAACTTCCAAATAGGGGTAAYACCCAAAGTAATCTAGTTAAATATCCAATCAGCATGTGTTAATTATACAACATTTCCCAAGTTAGCCATTTGTGGACATAAAAAAAAACCTAAATATTACAGAAAATTTTGAAATACCTGACAATTCACATGTTTTTCTTATTAAGCATGTGCTAAATGTCTTGTGGGGCACTAAAATAGATAATGACAATTTTCCAGAAACAGTTTACAACTGTTTACAATTTCATTATCTGAAGTAATTTCTATGCAATCATAGCACATACCATATTTGTTATAGATTACACTCAAAGCAACTACCAAAAATGGAAGTGTTCCTAAAACTGTAATTGTTATTATGGGGAGTGTTTCACTGCAACTTTTTACAGTCAGTTTTCTGATCTGCGGCATTAGCAAATTAGCTAAAAGAATGTGGAGGAGGAGACTGATGTTTAAATTCTTTATTCCTCATTTTGTTTAGCAAGATTTGACCTTGCAAGAAACAGTTTTTGAAAAGATTAGAAAACTGTAGCTAGTGCAATAAGGAAAATGAAGAACTATATAGAAACAGACAAAAAGATGCACAGCTGAAAGCTAACATCTTTTAGGCAGCAAGCTAGGAATAGAGGTTACAGTGGCAGCAGTTTAAGTAAATCTATGAAACTACTTAATGACTGTAAGTGTTTACATTACTTTTCTCATGTGCTTGTTAAAATACTTCTAATACACTGGCTCTCACTCTTRATCATGAGAAAGGGAAAGTGACCACTGAAAAGATTTGGCTTGGGCATTAGGTAAGTAAAAAATGAACAACAGTAAGATTGATTTTAAATAATCTGCATTTTGCCTTACACTTCAGAATTTTGAAAATAGCCTAAAATGAGCTTTAACATTGATGAATCTATTTGTAGAGGTTACTTAGGCCACCTAAATATGTGGCGTCATGCATTAGTGTCATTATATAAATACTGTAGTGCAAATATTAAGATTTGATTCAATTAAGTGTGGAGACAAATGTGCAAAAGCACCAGAAGTAACAATTAAAGAACAGCCTGTATAGATAACCAGGGACATTATTGACTGCAACTAAACAATTAACACCAAGCATGTTATTCACAACTAGACCATGGGGCGTATGATTTATCAGGGAAAGCCTGCACTGTGAGAACAGGAGAATGCACATGGCCTGTGCTCTTCCTTCTCCTCTTGGAATAACATGGCATTACATGTGACAGTCTTCTATCCAACAAGAAGACACATGACAGCCCAAAATATACTGAAAATCGGGAAATAAGGAAAATGGGCAGCAACCTTGCTTAACATTCATGAAAAACAAAACACGCATGATTTTGTAGCAAGAGGATCGCCTGTTTTATGATCAACATAGCARAACCTAAGAGATTTAGGAGAATTTGACAGCTAGTGCCTCCTTTTCTCTCTAACCTCATTACCAWTGCTGTCCAGACTGCTTTAAYKTATGCATTCCCTTGAGTGAGAATGGTAACACCCYATGACTGTGCAAAATCAACCTGGACTTTGCCAAAGYCTTTGGCACTSTATCCCACAGCATTCTCCTGGAAAAACTGGCAGCCATGGCTTGGACAGATGCACTCATCACTGAGTAAATAACAGGCTGCATCACCAGGCCCAGAGAGTGGTCATGAAGGAAGATAAATCCATTTGGTGGCCGATGATGAGTGGTGTTCTCCAGGATTCAGTACTGGGGTCAGTCCTGTTTAACTCATTTATGAACAACCTGGATGACGGGATCAAGTGCACTCTCAGATTAYGGACAACACCAAGTTGGGTGGCAGTGTTGATCTGCTGAAGGGTAACAGAGCTCTGCAGAGAGATGTGGACAGGCTGGACCAATGGGCCAAGATCAGTGGTGTGAGTGAGGTTCAATAAGGCTGAGGGCCAGRTCCTGCACCTGGGTCACAGCAACCCCAGGCAGTGCCACCGGCTGGGAGAAGAGCTGGAAAGCTGCCCACAGGAAAAGAATTTTGGCCTGCTGTTTGACAGCTGGCTAGACATGAGCCAAGTGGACAAGAAGACAATGGCAGGATCAGGCAGTGACTGAGCCCCTGTACTGCACATTGGTGAGGCCACACCTCGAGTCCTGTGTTCAGTATAGGGCCCCTCGGGACAGAAAAGACATTGAGGTGCTGGAGGTAGTCCAGAGAAAAGCAACAGAGCTGGGAAAGGTCTGCGGCACAAGTCCTTTGAAGAATGGCTGAGGGAATTAGGTTTTTTTAGCCTGGAGAAAAGGAGGCTCAGAGGAGACCTTACCACACTCTACAACTGGTAAGGTGGCACTAGTGGGGTGGGTTCATTCTATTCTCAAAAGTAACAAGCAATAGGACAAGAGCAAATGACCGTAAGTTGCACCAGGAAAGATTTAGATTGATAATCAGGAAAAAGTTCTTCACTGAAAAGGTTGTTAGGCATTGAAACACTGCCCAAGAAAGTGGKTGAGTCATCACCCCTGGAGGTATTTAAACTTACACAGGACATGGTTTAGTGGGGGACTTGGCAGTGCTGAGTGAATGGTTGGACTCCATGATCTCAGTGGTTTTTTTCAACCTACCCAATTCTGTGCTTCTAAATCAGTAAGTGGAAAATTGCATTCAGGACAAGTAAAAATGCATATTGCAACTGTAGGATGACACTGTTCTGAGTCATCAAGAAATCTCCATCCTCTTCTGCAAAAGCAGCCACATTAATATTTACATCCTACCATGTCTGACACCTAAAATTATTTGATAATTCATGTCCCTAAGATCTACAGCTACACTATTTCACATGTCTTATGACAACTGATACCTACTTTTTTTTGCTTAACTGAAACAGGAACAGAAAGCAAGCAGTGAACACCTTTCTGCAATGGTCAGACTTTAATCTTGACTGGTAATATCTCAGCATGACAGAAGCAGAGATAGAAAGTAATAGAGATTACCTTAGTCCACACTTTCACTAAGTCGGGCACCAGTACACTCCATCTCACTATTGACATGGACAGGGGCATGATGAACCTAAGCTAGCCAGTATCACATACMTTTTCAAAAGAATCAGCTGAGTTTTTTTAATGCAGGTACCTCTGAATGGCTTTAGTGCATCATGAACTTACAGAGACTCCAGGGCCCTGCTATGCTTCTGCTAATGAAATATTATCATTGTGATGTCTGAAGCACTGTCAAGTAATCTTACCAGTACAGACAAACATATACTGACTTTTACAGTCTTAAAAAATTGGATGGTTGAACAAAGGAAATTGATCACCAATCCAGCAATTTTCTGAATTGAATTTTCACAAATTTCATGGTCCAAGTCCTGTGACCAAGGAAAAATATTCTGGAGAGGACATGATTTTTGCATACGCTCGCAGTCAACTCTCACTTAAATGGGCTTTAATAATCTTTACTGTAGCACACCATGACTCACAAATGGGCTTAAATTCATTCAAAACCTCAGGGAAGCAGTATAACCATATTCATGGAGCACTGAGATGCGTTTTTTTCAGTTCCAGTCCGCACTTGTATAAGAAATTGAGCTGTGTCACTGACATTGCCTTGTATTCTTCTTTCCTCTAAACTTAAATGACAATAGTGAATGACCCGCTTTACTTTTTTTTTTGTATTATCCACTCTTTACTTTATTTATACAATTCCAAAGCTCCACTTGTCTCAGCTAATCATAAGGTCAGTGCATTAGATATTGGACAAGAAATAAGTTAAAACAAAAAAAAAAACAATCCATAGGCTTTTCTTTTAATTCATTAATTTAAAAAAACATTTTTTAATTCCTTTTGGTACTTAAGAAGCCTTAAAGTCAGATTTAGTCCACAACCACTGGACAGTTTTCCCCATTCTCAATGCTGTTGAATGTTCCCTAGTTTCACAGATTTCACAAGAAGTGAAAGGTGAACAGCACGTCTTAAAATAAATGATGCCACCTATATAGCTACTGTTATTTGTGAAAACTTGGGGGTGTGGAAGTGGCAATCGATTGCTTGAAGTATTTTACCTTTTTTAAAATAAATTCAATTTCAAACCATTTCTTTTTTTTCCTGGCATATTGGGGTTTTTTGCAAACAAGATGTACTCTACATATATAACATGTGAGCTCATGATTAAATTACAGTGAAATTCATGAATGACTTCTCTTTAACTGTTAAAAATTGTTGCCGACTGAAAATTCTTCATTCAAAGAGGAAGGTGTATGTTTACCATATTCATTCCACTGTCAGCATTCTGGTGCGCTTCAACTGGTATACAAGAGGGAGAGGAAAACCCAGCCTTATCCAACCTCTTCAGCCACTCAGTTTTACAATCTCGATCACACAACTTGTCAGTTATCTTTAGGGTTTTTCTCCCAGGCTGAAGATAATTTTTTTTTTTTTTGTACTTTAAAATATCCTGTTTTCCCTTCCCGAACATGACCCAGTTTTACAATATACTTTTTCAGACAGAGAATGAGAACTCCAAGATATTTGCGATTTGAGAGCACTAGATCTCACAAAGTGGAATAATGTTTCTGGGTGTTATTTCTTCTCTAAAAACCCCATTTGCTTTTCCCGAAAAAAAMCAAAAAATTGACATGGGACTATCTGTCAAGATTCTGAGCTCTCATTGGTAAAAGGAAATGGTCAGTTTCATTTTATATATGAAGTGAAATTGTGGGGCGATTTTGTACATGGCTTCTTATTTATTTCCTTTAAGTTCACCTGCCTTTTTGTTACTCAGCAAATGCTCTCTACAGTTCTTCACAGCATTTCTCTCCAAGTATCACCATATGATCATCATTGSCTAGAGCAGTATTCCTGACCCTCAGAGAGGTCAGGTTGGGTATCAGGATATGCATCTCCAGGCACAGCAAAAATTGGCTTTACAGGTAGTGATGATGACTGACAAGGACTTGGTTAACTGTTGAGATAAACAGGGGAGTGAAAGGCAAACAGCACAATGGAGGAGGTTTCAGAAGTCATGAAGAAATGTGCTACTTTAGAACAGCTACTGCTCAACACTGCTCATTTCCTTTATTTTATAGTGTGATTCAATATAGGACTGGCTAATTACAGCAATACTGAAACTGCAGAGCAGAAATTATGCAAAAAAAGAGCTAGAACATTACTTTAATAGTTACCACCTACATTTCTTTTTAATGCAGTCTGTATTTATTCATATTTTAACACGTATCTGCCAAAATGACAAGCAACATTTCACAGTCTCAACTCTGACACATCTGCATGTGAAAAACCAGTCAAATTTGGAGACAGCTTTTTATTTCCTTTAAAATATTTTTTTGGGTGACACATTTTTTCAGTGTATGGCTGATTGCATAACATCTGCAAGATACTACATGCATGTTCACTAACACTTGTGYGTCAAAACAGTTGTATAAACCACCAGAAGAAGCCACATTATTCTCAGCTTTATCAAGGCTTTATTGAACTCAAAGGATTCTATTACAAAACAAAAGAAAACACTCTTCATTATGTAACCTGTCCCCTTCTATAGGCCTCAGTTTGGTCTGGCAAAACAAAGCCTTAGATGTCTAAGTACCTAACAAGTGGTCTGCTTAATCCACTAGAAAATACTGCTGTCATTCAATTCCCTTTTGCAACTGTTTTATGCAGTTATATTACACTACTGAGGAAAAAAATAAGCTGTATTCTTTTGAAAGTTCAGAGTCTAATTAAAAGGTGGTTCATTAGCCAAATGGATTTTTGTCACATGAAATTTTTCACTGGCTGACTAATGAACCAGATGTAAATACCMGTCACTATTGCAATCCAAAAACCTCAAGGCTGCCAGTATTATTACATTTACTTTAAATATAAAATTACAACTTCACAAGTGCTGGCCATCTAACTTATAATTTTGTTTTGAAAAGCATTCCTATTTAAATGAATCACAACCATATGCTCTCTCTCTTGCTTTGAGTTAAGCCTGCCTTCAGTGTTGTTCTTGAAAAGGGTGGTTCTGCCTTTCAAGGCACACAGATAACACACGCCATCCTGAACAGCACCACTATAGGAATGTGACAGCAAAAGGCTACTGGACATATTTCTGATTCATATGCAAGATACACTTCCTATTTTAAAATTCTTTCATCTTCAACATGTAGATGCCAAAGGGACCAAATGGAAAGCATAAGTTCCTTTTATTTCTGTGCTCATAGTTCTGTTGCAGCAGTAAACCTGTTATGCAAATTCTGCACACTCGCCAAAGACCTCTAAGGTTTGTCCTCCTGACCCCTATACTTGTTTCACCAAGAAGTACAATTAGTTTCACCTCATCAATTTGCTTACTAGGATTAAAAAAAACGGGATGCTGTATCTGTGGACTGACGACCATAAAATAATTTTCCAGAAAATCCCAACATAGTCCTTTAAGTTTTACAGTTAAAAGTCAAATGAAGTGCCTTACTGCACTAACACAGAGACAATGACTGAATTATATTGAAGTAGAAATGTAATACAGAAATACAGGTAGTTCCCAGGAGAAAGTATACAGAGTTAAATAAAGTTCAATTTTTAGAACAATTAATAAAGACAGACTACAAAGCAGTAAAATGTACAATGAGAGTCTAGACCAAAATTCAAACGCTATTTTTTTTTTCTGAAGAAATATATTAAATTTTTAAGAATTTGGCTAGATGGAGTTAACAATACTGCTGCAATAAAAATCTGAAACATCMTTTACAACACAATTATTTGGACTCCGTTGCCTAAATGAATGTTAGATGCCAAAATTATTTTACATTGATCCGCAAAGGTGTGGATCATTCCAGGTCAGATTTGCCAGCTCTGTGTCTGCGCCTCAGACACCCTAGGGCACCTAAAACTGTGCTTTTTCAGTTCTGCACTATTTTGAATCAATTCCGAAGGTCTTGTGCAATAAGGAGGTAATATTCAGCATTCCTGCCTTTCATTTGTGAAATGATCTTACAGATAATTACCCACCATACTGAAAAGGATGGCAGAAATCATTTAGTGTGAACAAGCGAAGTATGGGCTTGTTTCAAAAGGTACRGATAGGAAAGTGTAAGCCAGATGGAGAAAAGTACTGGAAATAAAGAAGACATGATGAAGGGGTTGTGGGAGTGTTTTAAGGATGACTGCTGAGCAAGAAAGCAAAGTAGCATACTACTATACATCACCAAGAGGATGGGTGGAAATATTTCCATGACTACTCAAAGCCATGACTATTTAAATATTAGTACCATTCGATGTTGTTTTTAGCAGCCAAAGCTKCTAAAGCAGACCTGAATTCTGAGAAACCTTTCATTTGTTCTGCTGGAACACCCAGCTGTCATCTCCATTTGCACATTTAACATCAATTTCAATGMATTACACATAAGAGAATTCAACCCTCTGATGACAGAGCTGCAACTTACTTTACAAAGTTAATTGAAACTGCTTTTATGCTGTCTCACTGACCATCCACATTATTAATGCCTCAAGCCCAAGCCATGTCACAGCGCTGACTGTAGCCTGAAATCCCCTTTGAGCCTTTGGTCACAYCTAACCCACATAAGGAAAGCTTCAGGTCCTTGCTCGGTGCCACAAGAGTGGAATGACTCTAACTCAGWGTGTGAGAGAACACCAGCCATGCCATAGGGATTTTGATAGATGCATGAACTCTCTGCAGTCATATCTTCACAACTRCAAGTCTGCAAGGATTGCACAAGCTCGGGCTTCTCTTCAAACTGCATGAGGATCCATCCAATGAGTCTCATAGACCAAACTGGAAAAGCAGTGGGTGGCTAGTGTGGACCAGACATGCCACACAAACACACCCTATGTGACTCCTCTCATACAAAGCATCTGCATTACTGTAAGTGAAACATAATTACACAGAGGGGAAAATGTAGGACTAGAAAGTCGATTTGTATAGCTAGAAATACCACRGAAGACGGGGGGAAAAGATTGCCACCCATTTAATTTACTTCAAAAAGAACCCCAAACCAACAAACCCAGACTTCTGCCTGTTTTGGATAAAAAACATTTCACTTTGGAGGTATTACATAAGAAAGTGTTCTCACAGTACTTAGCTGTCCCAACTCTTTAACAAAAGAGATCTCTTGAAAAGTTCGTGTCACTCTTGAAATCCGAAATAGCTTTAAACTATCACTCATTTTCTACTAACCTTCAAATAAAGCCTTTAAATTCAAAGTTCTTACAGGCAACCAAAATCTGAATAGAATGGAAACAAACCTTTTGTTTAGGTTGCAAGGTGAAATAGTTGAAATGTTATCCAACCATTTTGATGAAAAGGACTTGACAAACATTCAATGCCCGATGAGATGAAAAACAGGGCTCTTTGGACTAATTAGGTATGGCCTCTTTTACTAATCCACAAATCGGAGAAAAACTCTCAACATGGATTAAGACTGACAAACTAAGCAACAAAATCAGGAGGTTTTATTTTTCCATTATAGAAGAAAAACATTGAAATGGAATACTGCCATATCACACTAAAGATAAGATGACAAGATAGAAAACTGAAGGCTAAAAAGTAAATGATTGTTGAAAAAAGTGAAAAGTTGAAAAACTACATCCTAACTTTTCTCCTCCCATCTTTGGATGACAATCATCTTTCATTTTGCATAACTAAGTATAACTTGCATAAGTAAGTATAAAAGAGGAATACAAATTAATCACAAGAAAACAAAAGATGTAAACAATTCCTTGGAATTTATATTGTGGTATTCATCTTACTTACAATGTCTAAAACTATAGTTTCACCATGTGTCAGATTTAAAGAACAATCTGTTGTAATAGTAAATTAGTACAAAAATTATTTGGTCCTTATCCCATGAAAGAAGCACATGAGAGGAAATTAGGGTACAAAAGAATTATAAAGAAGTAGTCAGATTTTGTACAAGATTATTCTTTTTGCCGATGCAAAAAGATGTATTACCATCTTCTGTTCTTTTTTTGTTCTTTTTTTTTTTTTGTTCTTTTTTTGTTATTTTGAGTTGAAATTGCTCAAAACAGCTGCTTTACAGGCCATATACATATATGTCTTAAATAAAATTAACACCAAATTAATAGCGGGAAAAAAAACCCAGAACTTTTACTTTCTCCAACAAACTTAACATTAGATTTCACTTCTATTACAATAACTATCAGACTCAAGTATATGTTAACAAAATGTTAGTTGAGGGACTACAAAATCACTGACTTCAGTGCTGCATAAAATAGGCCATTTTTTGGAAATTGTCCCAAAGGTCTTGGAATTACTACTGCTGACTAATGCTCCTAATTTACCACAGTATGCTTACGAAAATTCCACAGCTTTTAAATATGCCTGCCTTAGCAGCAGCAGTGTTCAGTTTCTCTGGACATGGAAATCAAGCTATTTGTTATAAATACGCTGACAACATGAATYAGAACCCATACACAAATTATGTATATGAGGTAAGAACTATTAACATCTTAGGTCATACAGAGCACCTGGTATTTTGCAGACAATAACAATTAAAGCTGCTGGGAGCAGGCTGGGAACCGAGGGTGTGCCCTCCAGCTGGCAGGGCCTCTCAGGGCTAAGAGTCCAGCTACTGAAAAATGTGAAGCATTAGGGGGTAAAGGGATGGCAACAGCTGGTTTTAGATTTTCTGCAACTTACGGCTAAAAAGTAAGTTCATGCATTCATAGAAATAGTAATATTTTATTGGCTAACCACCCCCCGWTAGTTTTACTTATGTTTCTCTAATAGAAACACTGAAGTTTAGAGAACGAGAATCAATTCACTTTGTTTCGTACACATATGAAGAATTATTTTCTATTCATAAATATTTGGTGGTTTTAGTGACTTTGCAGGTTCAGCTTTACATGGGTAACAATCAATAAACAGTCCTACTCATGAGACAGACATACAAATACAGAAATAACTGAAAACGYTGTAGAGTAGAAACTCAGAATACCTTTTCCCATAAACTCAGATTTTTTTGAACATATTTTCCCGCTTAATTTTCCAACATATTCTCTTGAATGAGAGCAAACATGGTRACATGTTAGCTAAACCATTCATCAGTTTTACCCTTAATCTTGGTAATTTTGAACTACTCAAGTCAAAAATTATTGAATTGTGTATTGATAGCAAACAAATGCTAAGTGATTGCTTAGGACAACTCCAGAGAGACTCATTGCATTCAGAACACAAAAATGTCCCATATGCCCCTTCATTGTAAAAGCAAACCTTGCAAGAAAAAAAACCATAGAAATTTCCATTTTAACACTTCAAAAATGTAAATGTGGGGAAAAAAAAGGTAGAAAATTACAAAGCATTGAAATCTTTACCACACAGGACACTACATGTGGCAGTATATAGAGACTGTCACTCAGGTGAGGGACTGTGAATTATTTCTGTTTTCCTCTTTACTCACCTCTTGTTCTGGTAAAGAGTAATTTCACACAGCCTTTAAAATTCCTCATGTAAAACACATCCAACAGTTCTGAACATTTCACCTCTATTTTCTCTGTCCTATTTTATCTTGCTGTTACCAGCAACAAAACACACAAGCCTGAAGAGAACTTTGAATATGATCTAGAAAATCATAAACACTTGGAGCAACTGAGAAGTTATCATAACCTAAATGCAAGGGTRTTCATAATCTAAGGCTGAAGAAAAATTACTCTGACACACAAATAAATCATTAAACCACCAGGTACAGTATTTTATGACTCMTAAATAATATTCACTACTTACAGGTATTATTTAAATGTATTATTACAATCTATGTCATATCTAAATCCTGATACACTATTCAAAATTATTTACTGGTATGGGATACCACAAACATATAATTTGCTTCTTTCTTAATTATCAGTATTTTAAAGTATATTTTTAGCAGAGAGTATGAAGAATTTTTTGCCACTGTTACAGGTTGGATTTGATTCTGGCACTGTTTCAGAGACACAATACCAAAGAGTAGCTATCAGAGATTTAAACAATTTCTAAATACATTATTAAATCATACTTACAGAGATAAATACTTGAATCTGATCTCAGTTTATATATCATCCTGATCCATCAAGAAAAAATTCAGTTGAACCATTTCTATCAACTTGTTTTAAATGGCCAAAAGAATACATACAGACTTGAATGACAACTACCACATTATCCCAGTATTTTACTTCAAGAAATTCTTTTTATACTGATGAGAAAAGAAGTCTATTTCAGTACAGTAAGTCTCTTAAACTGAGTGCACAAACTGTAAACCAGAAGGAATGTTTTGGCCTTTTCTCCCCCCCATGAAACAGAAAATTGTTAATCTATGACCTGCATAAAACATTAAGCTGTCTCTGGTTTTTCATTCCAATTTAATTCACTTGGTTTCCCCTCACTGATTGCCTTTGACTGAAGAGTCACATGTTACAAAGAGAGAAGAAAATATAACTGTTGCTTAAGTGTGTCATGCTGAGAAGTCATTCAACTAAAACAGGAACTATTTGTTCACAGAATCTATCAAGGCCAGTCTTCAGAGGGTCTTTTTAACAGAGAATGTCTTGAACTACAGWCCTGCCTACGTTCATTTCAAACTGCCATAAGTCTATATTTCAATGCAGCACTGACTTATTTTGTTTATACTGGAATGAAAAGTTTCTGACTTCACTGGGATGAAATATTACTGATGCTTTATCACTGCTATGTGCCATAAGACTCAATAGTGAACAGAGGATGATACTCGGAAGAAATCACAATATACTGCACAATGAGTAACTGCATTGAATGTAACAGGAAAAAAAAAGGTCCATTAAACAGCTATGTAGTGACTGTCATTTCAGTTGGATATGTAATTAGCAAACTTTGCAAGATTACATATCTAGAAAGAATATGCAAACTTAACAGGAAAAGTTGTCTATCCAGCCTGCAATTGTATACAGAAGGAGTAAGAGAAATCCTTATCAAAGAGGATATCTTTCTTACAAACTTAAGTGACAGCTTTTATATACTACATATAATGTATATATACACATATATACATTTGTCTGGATAGATCTTCAGAAATAATTAACTCTGTTTTAGCCACACTGAGTCTGTAGGTAATGCAATTCCCATAGGATATTAGAGACACACTGGGCAAAACAAGTTTACARTAGAAGTTAATGGTATTTGTAACACTCAGACGGTAAATTGAAAATTTACATAATTCCACCTGAATAAAAGAAAACACTTTTTCWCTGTGAGAGTGGCCAAGCRCTAACACAGGTTGCCTACACAGGTTGTTCAGTCATCATTCTCGGAGAAATTAAAAAACCTTACTGCACATAGGCCCGGGCAGCTTAGTCTAGGTGACCCTGYTTGAGCAGAGGGTTGSACTAGATGATCTCAAGTGGTCCCTTCAGCCTAAATGATTCTGCGATTCTATGATTAATTCTCTCTTCTTTTTTAATTTTAATTCTTTTCTTACACCAGTCTCTTAATTCTTAACACCTTTATAACATCTTCAAAGAACATTTATTCTGAATAAGATGGGTTTTGTGAAGCAGCACACTCATGCATATTACTTTCATGTGAATTACCTGTGAGAAACTATGCATCGTGCTTCCATGGGATCCATATGCAAACTTACTTCATGAAGTGCATACTTACTGTGGACAGAAGGCTATAGTGCTTTTAAAATGCTAATTAGCAATTCTCTGAACCACTTCAATTACAGAAGGTATTTATAAACCTTTCCCTGCCCTATAAAWGGAACTTCAAAAACACTGTAATATCATCTGTCTCCTGTTATAAGAGCCTTCAAACAGAGTTTTGTTTATATGAAACTTCATTTTCCAAACCCGTGGTTCAGGAACACATCATAAGGTCTTGTTATTGAATTCCTCTTAACTGACTCTCTTTGTCCCTTTTCAGCTTAAAGAGTTAGTTAAGCTAGGAAAGGACAAAATAATATTCAAATAGTACCTTGATACTCAATTTTTGGCCACCTTCATTAAATATCTGGGGAGAAATGTTGCCTGTATGCCATTTTTCAATTATGAGTCTTCTGCACAGTGATAGATTCATTCTTTTGCAGTTAATGATAATACACCCAACCAAATTCAAAACTAGGGCTTCTCACAACCGGCTTTAATGCTGGAAATTRTTAACCAGATGTGTATAACTACAGAATATATAACTGCTGTATTTGTAGAACCATAGTGCTCTTGCTCACGCGGAAGTAAGCTATGTTTACACTGCAAACAGAAATGAATGCAGGACAACTGGGATAACCCAGTTTTATCAGGCAGCTGAAAGACCTAAGGAGTAGGGCAGCACTTAGAAAACAGAATAAAAGCTGTTCCTCCAGCCATCAGGGAATGAATTATCAAACTGAAAATATTTTGTGCTTTTCACTCCCTTAAAAACCTTTGAGGACTAAGATATGATCRTACACTAATTTAAGAATAATTCAAGTGTTTATAGTAAACAGTCCTTTATAGGTTAAAGTAACTTTATATTTTAAGACTACAAAATTGATCTGCCAGAGATAGCCATTAGAAATTAGAAATGGGCATGTTTCCAAATGGCAGTGTGTAACTACAGAAAACCACACAAAACTACCAGAATGTTTGTTTTCAATGCTTTCTACTGGAAAGTAAACTGCTGCCATGAAATTCTCATTGGCACAAACAACCAAACACAACATTCTCCATGGAATAATCAGCAGGTACAGGGATACCTGCATCTACAGCTACATCCAGAATACACTCCAAAGAGCTCTTGGATACACATCTTGAACTAGTCAATTAAAGAAAATTATTTGAGAATTAATCTTAAAAACTTATATTCATCAATCTTTTCAAGCAGTTAAGATGCCTTCCCAACAACACAATAAGCATTATAATTTTGAAGACTTTAAAACCAAAACTCTACCTCAMTTTTTCTTCCTCCCTTATCTTCAACTCCAAAATTACATGACAGTGCACACTGACTTCATGAATCATCAGCAAGTTGGACAGAATAATATTCATAATATACATCTTAATGGTTTCAGTTAATTTTGAAGATTTCCCACCAAAACAAAAATAAACATTGCTTCATGTCTAATCACTTGCTTTGTTATACTCCATAAATGTTCTCTATCCTAGCCAAAGTAACACTCCCTATTCAGTCTCGGAGTTTCTCTTTCTCAATTTTCCTCCATATTTTCTTCTTTCTGCTTCAGGATTAATAGCACCCACTCAAAATATGGAAGCAACTGAGATTTTTGGGGATCAAATGATYCCCTGCAGCAGGGATGATCTTGCTCACTTGTCCTTTCTGCCACACTTGCATGCCCTCCCTCACCCTAGCTGGGGTTTTTGTCAGACCACTATGAACTGTTCAGCTCCCTAAACCAGCCAAAGCTACTGATCTCTATCCTTGCTGGCTCAGTTTTCAACTTGCTTAGTGATTTGACTCTACCAAAAAGCAAGGAAACCACCAAAGTTGTTCCAGAAAAGGGGAGGGAAAGTGAATAGAGGAGGTCTCTGTGGGAAAAAGGAAGAGAGAAAGAAGAGAATGTGTCTGTCCTTTTCAGTCCCATAAGTCTCTGTCATTTTACCTGACACAAACCTCAATCAGTCATTTCATTCCAAGTTTATCTTAGTTTCTCTACAGTCCTACTAACTTTGAATTTCTGTGTTTTCTGGTTATCTTCTTCCTTCACAACTTAACTAGATACCAGAAAAGGAGCATTATTCATTGGCTGGGGATAGAGTAAAATCATCCTTCTCATCTGTTCCCTTTGCTGCTTTCACCATTCCCCCTTGGCAGATTTCCGTTCTTTTTTTCCACATTAGGAGTAAAACGTACAACAGAAAGTGTGGTGAATGACTCTTCCCAGTGTCATCCTGACCCAAAGCACAGTCACCTGTCACTGTCCCAGAGGCTATACCATAACCAGTTTTAAGTTTCCTGCTCTGAAGCAAATTAACTAAYCTTCTTCCTCTTACACATAATACTTAGTAAAATAGGATATTTGTGTCCTTCAGTACTAATTTAATACAATAGCTCTGAAAWTTTTCTCCCTAGTTTTTTCTACTGCTGTGAACAACCTAAGAGAGAAGCAGAGATAAGAACTAAAAGGTCCCAGAAAATCCTTCCCTGATACAGATACTCAGATCCATTTAAGATCTTTTCAAAAGCAAGCTTGGCTTCTCCAGGACTACAAAAGCATGATGTRCTTCATGTTAGAGTAGAAAGAATTTTGTACAGAAATGCAGGAAGTATGCTTCTGAGGATTTAATAAATACCATTCTATGAAAAATTTTAGTGCTTGTACTACTGCTTTTGCTGCTTGTAACTGAGCAGCWTATTATTTGAAAGCCTTAATTTATTCTAAAGTTTTTCTTAGAATTTTGATAATTCGAACWGAACTTTACATTCAAATACAGGAATTTTTAATTCCCAGTCCCACCTCCAGAGAAAATTGCTAAATAATTATTGTTGAACCACAAATTATTCCCAGTTAACTATTAACTTACTAAGATGAAAACCGTGGCCTATTCCTATGGCCGATAGTTGTACTTCAACAAGAAGATCCAGAAAACTGTACTTTCAAACTAACTACTGAAAGAACTTTGTGCAATGAAACCGTGAGACACCTGCCATAAATATGTATCTATATATCTATAAAGAAACTGAAATTGAGAAAAAATGAAGTACAGAAATAAGGGCACTCTGCCTTAGCTGTTTCAATTTTGATTACAGGAACATTCTCCAATTATTSAGGAAGAGTGTGAAGAATAATGATTACAAACAGTAAGAAAACAGAATTAAAATTATGTGTAGAGCTGTATGATGAGTCCAATTTGTAATTCAAACAAATAAATCAGAATATTTAGCTAATTCATTAAATTTTCCAAATATAAATTTACCTAGGTAACAAAAGGCTCCAAAAATATTTCAGGAAGAAGTAGTGCATACTGTGACAGCAATAGAATTTTGAAAAGCCATTCAAAAGACCATCATTTTTGCCATGAAGCAAATCCTTCAATCAACATTACTGATGAAAAGTTGACCAAAATGCTCCATAATTCTTAGAGCCATTGCAGATATTTACACAATTTAATAACAGACTGGAACTGAAAGAAAACATTTCACAATAACACCCCATTGAAAACAAATCTGAACAATACTCTTGAATTTTGCTCTTCATACATGGGAGGAATCTAATAAGACTCAAACCAGGARCGTAATTTTATAACTAGATCTTAATATTACTTACATTAACCGAAATTGGAGATACAGAATTTTTCTCACTGAACTATAGTCAGTTAGCTATTGTATCTGTTTACAGAAGCATGTTATTCCAAATGCTCTGTCAATACGAATGATTCAACCCCTGATTCAGATGGAAATGGAAAGTCATATTATCCCAGAACCAGAGGCATACCTATAGTATCATATATGCCAGCAAAATACAGAATTTTTCCTTAAAGTCACAGATTTTCTGACACACCAGTAATAACGCTGACATGCAATCATACTTGAAAATGAAAAAAAAAACCACCAAAAAATTTCTGATATTTTCTGTCTGTATTAATGTTGCCTGGTAACTGGAAATAAGAACTAAAATTGGGCTTTTCTATTTTCCTTCTCTTCAGAAAGATGTTTCTGCTTAACAGMCAGGATTTTCAGCCAAGAGATGCCATTAGTATGTATGTGTGTTGTTTTGTTTCTTGTAAAAACATTGTGGGTTAACCCCAGTGGGGCAGACAAGCACCACGCAGYGGCTCATTCSCTCCCTCCCCCCCTTCCCCCAAGTGACATGGGRGGAAGAGGAACGGAAAAACACCAACAACTGGGGGTCAAGATAACCAACAAAAAATTAGTTTAGTAAGTGAAAGGTAAGTGGAAAAGGAGGGAAGAAAAAAATGAAACAAGTGATGCTACAGCAATCACTTACCGCCTCCCATGGGTAGACYGATGCCCTGCCAGATCCCAAGCAAAAGATGGCTAAACCCTCCAAAGCCCCCTCTTTTTACTTTTTATTCCTGAGCATGACGTTATATGGCAGGGAATTTCTCTTTAGTTAGTCTGGGTCATCTGTCTGGTTGTGTCTGCTCCCAGCCTATTGTGCAGCCCCTGCTCTATTCACTGGGAGGATGTAGAGTGAGAAACAGAGGAGGGATTGATGCTGTGCAAACACTGCTCAGCACAAGCTAGAACATCCCTGTGTTACCGAGACTGTTTTCATCACAAATCCAAAACACTGCCCCATACAAGCCACTGTAAAGAAAATTAACTCTGTCCCAGGCAAAGACAGTRCAAGAGTACAGCACAACAGGTACAGTTTCACATTCAACAATTCTAAAAAATTCATTAATTAAAAAATACTAATGTAAAACAGACAGAAAAAGATTTGCTGTGCTACTTTAGTCTCAATAAAGGGGTGAAATTGCTGGTCTTGTCAGCTAAACCAGCTCACCAAAAGGTACGATGAGTACAAGAAGTAATGAGAGGGGTAAGACAGCACAGCACAAAAGAAACCAATTGCGGGAATTTCATTCTCTTCTTCATTTTTTKAAGTCTTTGATGACTAAACTGGATTATGGTAAGAATGAAACAACAAGAGCAAAGCACTCATCTTTTCAGCTATCAGTTGTCGACTCTTYAAATAACCTAATTTTCATTTATTCTTGAGTAAAACCAAAACACCTTCTAGAAGTAGAAGGCATAAATGCAAGCATCACAGGCAAYATTCAACACGCTCTGGCTAAGGCAATGGTTTCACATCCCTACACACCTCCCCTTCTGGAATCCCCCTTCTGTATCACTTTGCCCTGCCAGACCCCCATTAATCACAGAGGGAGTAGTCTGAGCAACTCCTAGACCACTGCAGAACTAGGTCCTCCAGCTTTCTTGCTTCTTAAGGAAAATATGAAGGGTATAGATGCTGATTTTCAAACTAACAAAGATAGCTAGTCAGTATGCCATATAATCATACATTTTTATACAGTATATTTTTATAAATAAACCCATGTACTGTACTCATGTACATTGTAATATGACTCCTGCCTGCAATCATTTAAAAACAAGCCTCTTGTTACAGAAATTACATCAACCTCTTGTAGCACCCGTACTACACTTAAGGCACTATAAATTAGCTTATTTGGAAAATATTCTATCAGTTAAGCCAAACAAGCTAAAAAGAACATTTTGGAGAACAGATGTTACCATAACATTTTTAAAGACTGGAACACAGCACAACAAAAGCAGGAAAATAAGTATGCAAACTTATTTCATTTTATATAGAAATATTTTTCATTAACTTTGGCTAAGGTCATTCAGTTACAACAGGACTGAAAATAAGCGGACATAAAAATGCGACTCAAAATCTTATATAGCTGTAACTTTTGTTCAAAAAATTCAACCCTTAAGTAGTGAAAAACAGTTTATGTAACATAATATTTATTAACAGCTAGAACTAAAAAAAGCAAACCAAACAAACCCAGAAAATACCCCAAGACTTTCATTGGTTGATTCTATTGGTTAAAAAATTTATGAAACAGGACTGACCTGGACAGAAGTTCTGCTGTGTCTGAGTAGTTAACTTTCCTTGCACAGCACACTTTTCAAAATGTCCTGCAGTTGTATTCTGCTGTAGGCTCCGCTGTCTGGTGGCAAATCCCAATTCTCCAGGTTCAGAAAACTTCCGATAAAACTGCGGCTCCAAGTCACTGAAAGAGAAGTTTACAGCACCATGTCTTCCGTGGCCGTAGTCACTGAACATAGATTGATCCTCGGTGTCCTGTGTTGGTAACGGGAGGATGCGGTGATGCAGCTGCGGGCTAGGCAGTCTCGAAGATAACGGAGAAGGAATAGGTGACATTTGTTTGTGTGTATTAGATAGCGGATATGAATTACTAAAAACATTACTCACTGCTGCTAATGGCGGTGAAAGCAGCCTTTTCTCTTCCAGTTTAAGATTATTACTTGTCTGAGGAGTATCAGGACTTTCATTTACAGGCAGGTTCAAAAATAAATGCTTGCTGTTTCCCCGGGATRCCGTGGTCCTTTTCTCATGTAGTGAGCCTGGCAGGTTTCTGTCTACTCTTGTAATTTGTTGCAGTCTCTTCCATTCTGCAGCTTCATCTAAACTGTCGCTCCGGATAACTTTCAGAAGAGCTTTATTAACTGCTCCCACAAGGTTACATGACTCATCAGTAATGTGTACTCTCTCTGCTTTGTACTGCAAACCAGAGCAGTCTTCCTCCTTTTCCTGCAGCACACTGTTATTAGAGTCTGCAGCTGCTTCATCTACTGAGTATACATCAGTTCTTGATACAAACTCGTTATGGGCTGCTGTGAGAGCAGGAGAAAAGGTTTCATTATCTCTGCAAAAATCAGGTGAAGACTCTGCAGGGGGATCGGTAACGTTTTTAATACAAGCATCTAAATCCTGGATTTCAGCAACAGCTGTGACTCCTGGTTTCTCCTTGAACACCAGCTCGGCATAGTTGCTATTTTTCAAGCATTTAGCAGCTGTAGATTTACCTAATGTCTCAAGTTTGTTAGMTGGACTGTACTGAGATGACTTCACCGAAGTTGTTCTCTGTTGCACCCTGGTAACTTCAGGAATGCACTCCCTATTRTCCACTGGTTCAACTACAAGCACATTGCTGATGTCTTTACAGCTAGAACTTGGTAAGTCAGCATCCAATTTCTCAGCTTTGTTGCTCTTAAGAAAATATCCCCCTTCTGTCCACATTTCTGGTTGTATTCTACTGTCTAATGGTAAATTATCCTTACCTTTCACTGTTAGCCATCTGGAGGCAGAAAAGGAATGGGGATAACTCCTGGTAGAAAGTTTTGTGGAGAGCATCTTATTTTTCTGTTGCATGTCTTGTGTACTCAGTACAAAAAGATGTTCATGTATCTTTTTCCCCTCTTTCCCGTGTTTGATCTCCTCAAAGTTCTCTTTCCTTCTGTATTTCCTCATTTTTTTGTGATTCAAATTGTCTCTCTTTGTGGAATCCAGAAATAACTCCTGCTGATGCGTAAGACTGGAGTAATTATCACATTTAGGTTTCGGGACTCCAGAAACATCCTGTCGCTTTTCCTCCTGATGTTCTGCCCTAAAGTCCAGAATATGATGTGATCTCAAAACGCTGGATAAYAGGTTTTCCTTTTCAGCAGCTAGTTTGTACAGCTCAGTGAGAAGGTCTTTCGTGGTAGTTTGCCTGAAAATAATACCTCCAAAGTTTTCATATGGTTGTTCTCTCAGCTCCATGTCTAACCTCTCCCTCACTTGATAGCAGCCACAGAAACGCTTACTGGTTCTGTCCAGAGCTACAGAGCCCTTGTAAGTAAATCCTCTGGCTTTTCCCTCTGGATGATAGAAGCTGATGTAACAAACCTCCATAATGGGTTTGTGCAATTGAAGGATGGTATGCGTGCCTTCCATTATGCTTGCCAAATTAGTCATTCATTTAAATTATGTTCTAAGTGTTCCAAAGCTGGCATGACATAGCATGTGAGGCAGGGAATGGACGGAAGGCATCTGACTAATCTTCAACAGTAATACTGTCTGCTGGAAAAAATAAAGAGAAGCCTGTCAAACTTCATTATGGAAAATTTAATACGACAAATAACAAGCCTGCAGAAGCACAATCTTCTCTCAGTGTTTTCTGATACAAATCTTTTACCTTGAAAAGCTGACACAAAAAGGATGACATCGCTAACACTTATAGTTGGAGTCATAACCTTTCTCTCATACATCATCCTTCTGTCTCCAGGGCTCTCAGTCAATGTTGTTCCATCAGGTCACAGGATGGTCACTGAACACCCATTTCAAAGAGACCTTACCTTTGAATGGTGGAATCCATTGCTCTTTCTCTGTTAAAAGTTAACTTGCTGTTGAACATTTAGCAAAAAGAACAAATTCAAGCATGCCTGTTGCCTCTTTACTCAGCACAACCACCAGCGTAACACCATCACAATGTMATGAGGTCTTGCTGCTTTATTTACCAAGAAAACATTTAAAAAATAAAAAAGGCGTACTATTTTTTTCTTGTACTATTCTGTGGAACTTCCAAGACATCAAGGAAACTTGGACTAAGAAAAAAATAAAGGTTCTGTTTACTTGGCTAGCATACAGGTACTATATAAATCTATTTTGGATCAACATAGTGTAATTGTACTACAATATGCAGATTTATTGAACCTTTTTATTTCCTCTTCTTTGCATCACATACTTTCTTCCTACAGATTGGATATATTTACATTCTTTTGATACATAATAGAAGTTTGTTTGCTCCTTTTGAGAACTGKTTTTTTTTTTAACCCAGAAGGAACTCTGCTACTACAATTGAAATGGAGAAGTCTGAAGTCACTCAGAAATGCATGAGCACTGGCTAAAGACCTAAAGCCCAGGAGCAGAAAAAGCTGGAGAGCACCCACTCCTACACTGAAAAATGCAGGAATTTCAGTTTTCAACTGGAAAAACATAAATATAACAGAACTCTTCATAATTTTAGAAGAGTCAAATTTAGGGAACAATAATTAAAAGGAAGCTCTCATACTACTATGTAACGCATTTCATAGAATCATAGAATAAGCTGAGCTGGAAGGGACCCATCAAGCTGATCAACTTCTGGCCCTGCATACGACAACCCAAGAGTCACACCATGTGCATAAGAGCATTGTCCAAACTCTTCTTGAACTCTTTCAGGCTGGTGCTGTGACCACTGCCCCATGGAACCTGTTCCAGAGCTCACCCACCCTATGTGTGAGAAACCTCTTCCTGATATCCAACCTAGACCTCCCCTGACTCAGCTTCATGCCATTTCTTCCGGTCCTGACACTGAAACTTCATGAGACTGAAGAGATTAGTATCTTCCCCTCTGCTTCTCCTTTTGAGGATGTTGCAGATTGCAATGAGGGATCTCCTCCAAGCGGAACAAAGCAAGTGACTTCAGCTGTACCTCATAAGGCTTCCCCTCCAGACCCTTCACCATCCTCATGGCCCTCCTTTGGATGCTCTCCAGYAGTTTTGTATTCTTCTTATATTGCAGKGCCTAAAACTACATCCAATATTCAAGGTGAGGTCAGAGCAGAGCGGGACAATCCCMTCCCTTGCCYGGCTGATGATGCTGTGCCCGGTGCACTCCTTGGCCCTCCTGGCTGCCAGGGCACTGTTGATMCATATTCAACTTGCCACTGACCAGCACCTCCAGGTCCCTTTCCACAGGGCTGCTCTCCAGCCCCTCATTCCTCAGTCTGTCTGTACACCCAGGGTGGCCCATCCCAGRTGCAGAATCCAGCACTTTCCCTTGTCAAACTTCATATGATTGCTGATAGCCTAGTCCTAGTCCTGCAGGTCAAGGTGTCTCTGCAGRGCCTCTCTGCCTTTGAGGGAATCAACAGCTCCTCCCAATTCAGTGTCATCAGCAAACTTAGCATTCCTTCAACTTCTGCATCCAGGTTATTAGTGAAGGTGTTGAAGAGCACAGGGCTGAAGATGGAGCCCTCAGAATCCCACTAGTGGCAGGTCACCAGTCTGATGTCACCCCATTCACTATAACCCTTTGCACCTGACCCATGAGCCAGGTACTCACCCATCACATGGTSTGTTTGTCCAGCTCTGTGCTGGACATTTTGTTAAAACGATATTATGAGCTTTGCTGAGGTCCAAAAATATACAAGTATTGTCTCAGTTTTTATTATCCAGAGTTAGATATTATTTTATAATGATGCCCCTAAATTATTAGAAGTAGTAAGTGAAGCCTAACTGTGATAATCAAGCAGCATTTACCCAAAACATCTTATCAACAAGCAGTCATTTACTGCATTGATTTAATTGCATCTGTTTATAATGTTCTTTAAATAATTTAAAACTTTCCTTTTACTTTGAGTAGTATCATTCTTCATGCCAGCAAAGCACTTAATATATACACATAATCCTTGAAGATGGATGACAGATCCTAAGGAGAGAGACTACATTAAGAACAATCTTCCATCAGAGCCATATGAGCATCTTAATTCTGTTCACCAGCAGTTACAGCTGCGTGGCATGATTCAGCATACTATTCCAAGTACAGGAAGTGTAGGAAAGGTGCAAAACCTTTAGTCATCTGTTGAAGACTGGCTTGCTGTTTCATAGGCTTCTAAGAGCTTCTGAGAAAAAATGTCATTTTGTTCCCTCTTTTATTCTTGTTTTAACTCACTGTCTGAGTCTGGACTTGAAGATACAGGCAAGGCTCAGTACTACCTACAAGTGCAGCCTCTCCTCTTGCCTTACCAGCCTTCCTTGTCTCCAGCTGTGCACATCTGCTCCTCTCCTAGCACAGAGTGATGGTGCAGCCACAGTGTGTGTGTGTCACCAGTAGATGCAATCAAGAGTGGTTCTGCATACAGAAATATTAGGAGCTGTCTTAAACCTCCTCCTTCTTCAGTCAAAGAGGAGTGAACACTCCTTAGGAAACAGCACCATGGAAACTACAGACCCGGTAGCTCCAGACCCAGACATGATGATCAGATTCAGTATCCTCAAATGRTATCCATGATACCATCAGGTTCAAGTCAGCTCCAGTCTGCAGAGTACTCTCACTAACATGCATGGTTTTGGTTTGGGGTTTTTTTGTGACAAAAGATGGTATGTGTAAATAAAAGAATTAGCTAGCCCTTGTCTCTGCTGCACAGATTTGCTAAGATATACCCCTCCCAAAACACAAGCAGCTCCCCTAATCTCATCTGAGTTCTGAATCATTACGTAACTGAAATAAGACTTACAGCTCTCCTTAAATCATATTGCAAGAATGATTTTATGACTAAAAAAACATTTTAACTTCATTGCCTTCAGCACCTTAGTCTACCTTTTATATAATCTGCCATCAGAAAACAAAGAAATTAACTCCCTGCTCTATAAGCAGAAGCATTATATGAAACCATCAGGAAAATTATGTCAAGGAAAGACACTGGTTAAGGACTTTCAAATGTTATTACAACACTCACCCACAGCCTTGCTCACCTTGCATCTGTTTATAAAACTACTTCCACCTTACTACAGGGAATGAATTATTGTAAATTAAAGAAAAGCATATAGGTTAAATAAAATGCCCCTTAAACCAAGAAAACTTAAAATTTTAACTACAGAACATGTAATATGGAGCAATGAAAACAACCTTCAGCATCACTGCTAACTGTTTTTCTTATGCAACTTTCCAATGCATAGTAGCAGAGAAGTGGGATGTGGGTTGTGAGAAATTCTGCTTCAAGGGAAAAAAAAAAATCTACTTAGAGATAGCTAATAATTGGAAAGAAAAGCTGAAATTGTTAAATAGGAAACTTACAATGAGTAAGCAAACCTGCTTACTCTTTGGATATTTTTTTTAATTTAACAACAACAAAAAATGTCACAGTGGTCTTCAAAGTCTAATGCCAAAACATCCATTCATTATGCTGTTCAAAACATGCTCTTAAAAACCCAGGACTCCTTCTCTCTAGCAGGACACATCATTCACTTTTCAGCATGACAGATGGTCTTCCTCCTTTCCCTGATCCTTAAGTAAGCCAGAACTGAAATTCTGTCATGCTCTCCCTAATATCTGATTGTTACTAGGTGATGACCTCTTTTTGAGCACATTATGACTAATTTTCTGTGCTGTGTTATGTAGCTAATTAACACATCACAACAGAAAAACCATGGTAAAGGAAAGGTTATAAAAATGTGAACAGACCAAGGTTTCACATCACAAGCTTGAAGACACTGAAATGAAACGACCATAATATTTGTTTACTGAGCACAACTGGTTTGATAGAGACAAATAGAGACAAACTCAATCATTTTCTTCTCTTGCCTAAACTCTCAAGTTTCTCTCAGGTTCTTTCAAATTTTCATTTGACTTACAAATATTGTAATTAGAAAGATAAAAAGATGAAGACAAAATTACAGCTCCTTCCAGCAGCTTAGACATAAATAAAAAAAWTTCATATTGAACTTTCCAACTCTAAGTCTACATTGTGTTTACTGGATTGTGGCAAAAACAACCAAAAAACCCTAAACCAAACAACACAAACAAAAATACCCACCAAATTCAGAGTATGTAATTATTTGTGTAGTAGTTTGAATGAYACTGCATATTGTTAGCAATAGTAGTCTAAAATACTGCTCTTCTCAACTTCCCAAGTACTGAATTACACCAGGAAAGAAAGCATTAAGGAATACAAAACAGAGTCTGTGCCAGACAGGGAACTGCTTTATTAAATTTCAGATCTCATCCCAYGGCACAAGGGAAGTATTAAAGCATATTAGTCTTGCCAATAAGTTCTGATGAAACAGAGAAATAACATAAAACATAGGGTGGAAAGTCATTAGGTTAATCCACAATGCAGACCTTGTATACCGAAACCAATTTTTAACCATAAATGTAACCTTTGGTTGTGTCATTCAGTTTCATCTAATCCAACACCAAGAAYCAGGAAATCCAGGACAGAGTCCATGAAAAAAAAAATATGAAACACAGCTCACTGAATACATAATTTTTTTGATCTGAAGATGAGGAAATATAAAGTTCTTGAAACSAAGACCCTTAATCTAACAAAAAGATAATTTATACAAAATACGTGAAGTTAATTAAAAAGGGGTTTAAAAGTTTCTAGCTGGACTGAATAATATGATGGTGCCTCCCTAGGAACAAATACATTCTCAGTAGCCAAACTGCCCCATACTTGTTCTGATCCTTTGTAGATCATTGTCTCATTTGAAACAGCTGCAAATATGCATATTACCATTTTAGTGTACAGAAGATGGAAAAAAACAGCAGTGATACTTTGGGTCTTAGAACTAATACCATTTACACAATAAACTGTGTATTACCTTTGTCTARTCAAATATAAAAAACATGTATCATTTGTACCACCTGGTCTCAAAAAAATGTTTCAAGAAACCCTAGGCTGCAAAACTAGAATTATATGGAAAATATTGACTTCAACAATAGTGTCATTTCTAAATGATAAAAATATTTTTAATACAGTGATCTTCACTACGAAACATTACAATTCCTGACATACTTCAAGTTTCCAGCACTATGCTTCCCATAAAAATGTTTCTCCTGATATTTCTGTTGTAATCCCTATTTATAATATCAACTACCGAAATTTTAGAAAATACATGTAAAATATGCTCCTTAATATCCATATTTTAATGCTGATTCCTTTCCTGTATATTGAAAGCCAATGCTGATTCCTTTCCTGTATATTGAAAGCCAGAATGATAGAAAATAGAAACTCAGAAGAGAGAAAAATGAGGAGGGGAGATGTCAAAATGGGCAGCAAAATGCAGAAAACCCTTTTGACTGTCAAATGCCAGAAATTAAGATTTCTGAAAATATAAATATTTGCTGGAAACCTTTCTCGTCAAATATGCAACTTTGAGCAGTCAAATCAATACCAGTTTCCTATGCCTAGGACAAACCAATAATCCATYTAATCAACGCAGGATATTTTCCTGCAAGTGCTCCATCTTTCTGAACAATTGACATACTCCAAACCCCAAAGCAGAAACTGATTTGAAAGAATACAGCAGTTACTATATTAATATTTTTACTTATTTCCTGCAAAATACTGTGAAAATTCCCCATCTTCCTTCCAACAGTCACAATAATGAACAATTACAGCTTTTACAGAGTAACACTTCTGTAGCAACATGTGCTGGCTGAGGCAGGTCCAGCATGAAGAACTTACTTCTGCTAGATCAGCCTTGACTACGAAGGACAGGTTTTAATGTTTCGTAAGGAAGTTTCCCATTGCTTATGATTAAAAGGTTTGCAAATAAAAGGCTACATTTCTGGCCTGTAGGAAATTATGTTAGGAAATTATACTAGGCAGAATCTTTTSATTCACAAAGCTTTAACAAGCTTCACCAAATTAGATGAACTAATGGTGCTCCTGCAACACTAACAGAAACTCCAGGTCACTGGGCACTTCTGATGCATTAGGGCCAAATACGCCTTCCAAGGCAACTTAAATGGCCATTAGCATGGTACAGATGGACCAGGTGGTTTATGTAGAGTTTAAAACAACAGAACTTAGTGTCTAAAGAGGTGAAATATCTTCTTTCTTATTGAYTTCCAAAGTGCAACATCAACAAATKACAAGATAAGGATATTTATGCTCTGCTACCACAAAGTCTCATTTTCACTCCACTGCTCCTCTTCAAAGCCATATTTATAAAGAACCACCACAAACAAATGCTTCTGCTTTCTCAGAAGGCTCTCTGAGGCCACAAGACAGCCTTGATAAATCACTTGTATCTGCTGAAATGGTCCACACAACAGGAACCAAAGAAATGGATGTCTGGTAATGATCTGACCAAAAGAAACCCCTTTCAGTATTACAAACACCATGACATGAACACAAATAGATGAGACACAAATGAAACGTAAATATAATCTCCAGATAACATGCACTTTTAAATTTCCTATTAAATTTTGTCACCTAATCCATCAGAGTTCACCAAATATTTCACCTTTCATCTAGACTAAGCATTTCACAAACATCTCTTACAACAGCACACAAATAATACCCCAACCTCTTGCCCATGACATCTACACCATGAAAATACATGTTTTCACATTTTTGTTACGGAAGYTATTTTACTGACTCTTCACAATCTATGAGCAACAACCCATCGTTGCTTGTTAACAAAAGAAGATATACATGAGATTAACAGAGSCCTTATATTGAAATGAATGATAATTAGAAGCATTATAATATCTATATTTTACCTAAAAGCCAAAGTACTTTTTAACAATGATGCTGGGATGAAGATGACAGAACAGAAATTTCTCTTAAAACGCTGTTTTCTGCTTATGATTGCAGTTGAAACAGACCATCACCATTTCACAGAAATCTTAGGAAGGTCAAAGACGTAAACTGAATTTGGCTTGTTAATGTGTTATTACAGAAGAGAACACAGGAATAAGGAAAATGAACCAAATAACAAACCTGTATCATATAAGCAAGAAAAACCTGTATCATATCAGAAACCTAAGAAATGCATAAAATTTGGACATGATTATTCTCTCATTTCCTCAAGCCCACTTGCTGTCACAGCTAAGTACAAAACTTCAAAAAAACAAATTAGGAGCAGCCACTGAATTTTTCAACACTAGTCAAATTTACAGAGATGGTAAATAAAGAAATGAATAAATAATACATTTTTAAAAATCCTGGATAACATTCGTCTTTCACTGTAAAAAGAGTAGGGGAAAGAAAAGGGCATGTAATATTAAAAATGTTTATTTTTAAATATCTAAATAAGAGTTTTATCATTATACTACAGGTTGAACAAGAAATCTGATGTAACTTTTCTTCATAAATAACCTTTAGAAGGAAGTAATTTCCTGTCTAGATTTAAACTTGAGTRCAAAGTAGGAAATAACTTTATGGAACAACAAGTGATTCACATAAGACATATAATTCTTTTTTGTTAAGGAGCTTTCCTAGGCCTTGAGTTGAACCTTGCGGAAGAAAACCGAACTATGACTAAAGAAACTGAAATGGAAGTGCATTGAAAGCACCAAAATGCTAACAGAAATTCTGACAGCATGTAATACATTTGTTTCTTACTCACAGTACCTTGTGAACATAACCTGTAACAATTTTGAAATATACAACATCATTTGTACAAGTGAAATTTTTTGTCATTTTTTAATTTTTTTTTCTGTGTTAATAAAGCTTTTGCAATTTTAGTTACAGGAAACAATGAGACCTCTCTTCCCCAAAGGAGATTGACATGAAAGTTCTCATCCTTCTGTAGCCTCCTTCAGTTTAATAAAGCGATATCTATCTTTTTCCGGCACAACTGCGTCAGCAAGTTAAAAAAAATAAAATATATCACACAACATGTCCTCATGAAACTGTTGTTAGAGTCAACCATACCACAAAAATGTCCAAAATCTGTTTGTCAAAGATTCGCAGAAAGTTACCAAATGAGATTTCCGTGACAAATTTACCCATTGGTCTGTTTAAGTGACTGCTAATAAAAAAAAAGTCTGCAATGGATAYTACAGATATTAAAAGTCTGTAATGTAGGAATTGCATTAAGTAGCAAACCAGCAGACATTAAAGGAGAAAATGTGCAAAGGCAATCTGTGCAAATCCCAAAGAAATCACTCAACACGGTAACAGCCTGTTGGAAACAGACTATTTCAAGGAGTACAGCATTTATAGCAAACAAAATCTTTCTGCACTTCAATCAGGTTTTTACACTCTCCACTTTGCTCTTAGGCATTTGGCAGGGAAAGAACCAAGAGATCAGATGAGTCAATCATCTTGCTTCTAGGCTATTTTTTTAATAAAACAGAGGGCAAGGCAAGTACCACTAAAAACATTCCTTATACTCTCACTATATGTAGAAGATGTATGCTCAAACTATGATTCAAAGGGATTAAAAAGATGCTTAGAAACAAGCAAACAAACATTACCCAAACTCTCACTGATGRTAAGAAAGTCTGTCATTAGCTCGGCTGGTTAGAGCATGTTGCTAACAATGACAAGATTGTGAGTTCTATCCCTGTGTGCACCATTCACTTAAGAGCAACTCAATGATCGTTGTGGGTTTCTTAGAGAAGTCTGCRAAAAGAGTAGTTTGCCAACTCTGGAAATCAAAATAAATGTTACAATTAGTTAATCTATCTTAAAATAAAGACAGGGTTCATTCCTCAACATCACCAGGTATRCTGTGCTTTACTAATTTTACATCACTATAATATATATACCTTACTGAGACAAATAACCTTCTCCTACAACATCCCTAACACCTCCCATGACAACAGTTTATACCTACAGAACTCCGTAAAAYGCAGCAGGTTCTGAACATATCTTTCTGTAATTAAAAGTCAAAGACTCTGTCCCACATTAAGGTCTTAGGAATCAAGGACAATTTTCTAAAATAAAGTATTTGACAAGTTAACAAACTTTTTTTAAAATTATGCATATATTTAAAAAAATGCAATGATAGAGAATAAACTCAGAAATATTTTTAACTTTTCTCCCTTCAAAAATTGTAGTGGTCTTGAAATTACTTTAGCCTTAAGAAATGTTGGGTTGTTTCGAAAATGGAATGTAATGACTTGGGATGATCATATTAACGCTTCAAAGAAGAAAGCATTAGATGGAGAACTATGGCTGCATTTGTTTTCTTCATTGCAACTTTTTGCTAGTAGCATTTCATACATAGCTAAATGGTTTCAACATATTGATCACAACTGACAAAAATTGTAAACCCAGTTGCTAGGAGAGATTGTAGGTTTTCAAAAGGCCTGTTAAACAAATACATACTGGGTTTTCAAWAAATGTTTAGTCTGTTTTATCAAGCCCAAGTGCAAGTCAACTAGCATTTTTAGAAGTCTTGAAATTGGTTAATTGCTTATATGTCATTGCAATKTTCTTGGTCTGAGCCCTATCATGGAAGATTGAACACAGAATTTTTTTTAAATTCAGCAATTCTATCAACAGAAATACATTTTTACCAATAATAATATTAAAAAAATATTTATAAAACTCTTAACAAGTTTAAGATTAAACAGGGTACATGGATCCCCATGGGAGCTCTTACTTAAGCAACAATACAACCCTCATCTGGAAAAGAAACAATAATATTAAAACATAAAGACAGTATTTCAATGCAATAAGCTTAAAATACCACAGGACCAAAAGATTGACTTTGAAAAAAATGTCGTCTGAAATCTTGATGTAATAAATGCTCATTTTACTTCCAGATTTCAGAAGTGCCAATTAAAATAATCTGTAAGACTTAATTACTCTTTAAATGGAGGACTGAAGCAATTAAATATTAAGAATTTAAAGGTGCTTTGTAATTTTCTAAGGGTCAACACAACATCTATGGTCTTGCAGAGAAAATAAGACCTGCATTATTGCCACATAGAACTAGATTTAAAGTCAAGCTGAATGTCCAAAGTAAAGATCAGAGGTTCAATCTTCCATGGAAAGAGAAGAAACAGTTGTACCTGCCTGACTAGGAGACAGTGACTTGGATAAGAATTCACGCACTGCATTTTGTGTGCTTTTTTCCAAGTTGTCCGCCAGAAGTGCTGAGATATACACACTGCATATTTAGCTACACATCCTGTACCCCTAGTCTGCCAACTTCCAGGAAAGAAAAATCACAAACAATAATCTAGAAAGATGTAATGAAATTGCATGAGACTAAATGACCATGGCAAAAAGAAAAAAAACCTTTCCCTTGGGTTTCCTGTTACAGGCAGATCTAAGCTCTATAGGCTTCACTGTCACAGAGGAGGGCCGAACTACTACGGCCATTAAACACAATCAGATTTAAAAAAAATAATCAACAAAAATCACCAGAATCAACTTGAGTTTTGTCAATAAAATGCTAATGCAGTCTTAGCTCCTACTCTTAAGAATGGGCAAATAAACATGAATGGTCACAACCAGAAACTACAGCAGTGACATGATTATTAACTATAAATATATAAAACCTGCTGAAATTTGGTTAAATTTCAGATTCCATTGAGTTACATCTATCTGACACTCCATGATGTCCAGTTTCCTGCATTTTGGTACTCCTCTAATATGTAAAATTTAACAAAATATACATTCAGATTATATAAATATTTTTAAGTCATATAAGATCAAAGCCAGAAGATGAATTTTTATCATGCCAAAATTGCTGAAGAAAAATTAGAAGCTGACACACTTTTTAAAGATTCCAAGGAGAGTGGGTGGAAAAAGGGATGCAAACTAAATTTTGGAAACAGCAACACAAAGGCACATGAAAAAGTCTGGGTTTTTTTAAGAATGGAACTCWTTCAGTTCTTAAATACTACACTATAGAAGCAAAAAGCCATCCAACCCTCAAACCTTAATGAAGACCTCTTGTTCTTGCTTTTCTTTTGCTACTCCTGACCACTCTTGGCAAAGTATTATTTGGATTTATTTGCAAAGGCTGTTTTTGACTTTTGGTTCCATATTCAAACATTTTATGTGCACAAGTTAAAGCAGATCAAAGCTTCAGAAAGGATGACCTTGTTAAATTATATTGTGAAGGCCCTAGGTCTTTTCCTAGGTAAACAAAACCCAACCAACCAACCAACCACAACAAGCAAAAGCAAAAAACCCCAACAAAACACCAAAACCACAAAACCCCACACCCCCACTCCCCCATCAAGTAGTTCATCATACCCGAGGCAGAATTCTCTCTTCACCATGTTTTTACATCCCGATAAATGTCAGTATGAAGTTGACATTCATTACCTTGGCATTTATTTGAAACCCAGCCATTTCCCAGTTTTTTATTTGGTATCTGTTTACAGCTTTCACTTTACAGGTATGAGAACCTGAAATAAGAAAGGAAAAATTCCAATTTCCTGGAAATATCTGCCTATATAAGAAAATCTCTGTAGATATAACAATCTTTTACCCATGGCTCCACTTCAATTTTATCTTCAAAAGATGCAAAATACTAGAGAAACATTGTCATCTTGCTCACTACTTGCTACAAGATTAAGCCATCTATGCCCATGTAGTTGTACATTTTACACATACATCGATTAAAAAGAACCACACAGGAAAACACATGTTTGTGTCATTTGAATTTTAGCAAGAGAGCCTCAACTCGAGGGAAAACTTCTACTACTCACGTTTGATTTCATACCAAACTGCAACTTTCTGTCTATGCTCCTTCAAATTAAGTTAATGATGTTATGGATTGACAGTTTCTCTTTTTATAGTAATACAGAAAAGCACTTATTCTTTCTYTCACACTCCATTTAACCCAAAGTTGCTGAACTGTTTCTGTTGAAACTTACCAAAACAAGTCAATTCACCTGCAAGCACAGTCCAAGCTATCTGAAAGGTTAAAGTTTCAGAACATTACATATAAGTGATTAACCTAAACTTCACAGGAATACGACTGATATACTTGCAGAAATACCTCTGAATGTGTTCAKAATTAGTTTAATGGTAATATCTGCACAAGATAGCTCTACAAGTAAAACGATCATTAAGCCAGCTTGAGCAATTCAAAGGATGATGGTAAAYAAATAATGAAAATTAGGAACCTATTCAAAATTCCTTCCTCTGTAATTTCTCAGTAATTTTTAAAAATTGGTTGATTTCCTGTGAAGCTACAAGAAAAGAACTCATGATGATTGCTGCTACACACTTGAGAAAACAAGTATCACAAGACAAGATTGTGGGACAGCCGGAAGGACTAAATATATACAGTTCCCAGACCAATTCTGTGGTATCATAGTGTTATTTAACACTGCATTTAAAGAAAGRAGACGGCGCAAAGCAGCAAAAGAAGCGTTTCTCCAGAATGTYAGTTTGTGTCTTTTTCCTACATATAAAAGACATTAGCAAATGTCAGCATACAAATGCGTTCTAACTCAGGCTAACTGTTCATTAGCCTCATCTGCAATGGTGACCCCTATAAGCTTCACAACACAGAGTAACAGATTGTCTGAACGCTGTAAATATTAATCACGTGTTTCCMACTCATCTGCCCTCCTGAGTGCCCGAAGGTATTTGCACACATCAAATGCTACAGAATTATAACAATTCGCATTCCCCGTTTCACTTGTACCCATCCCGTACATCAGAYTAGAAGAAAACGAGGATAGTTTTAAGAGTAATTTTCGGGCGGGGGTTAAGTAATATAGTTAAATTTACTTTAACAGCGCTGTCAAGAAAARGGCGAGGGAGGAAAGCTACGGACTTTCTTTGAACTGCAAGAGAAACTAAGAGATCCCAGCTCTCGTGATCCCACAGAAGCTATTTATAAATAAGCAGCGAGAGAGCAGACGAGATGCTAATGAGGACCAAACAGATCCCTTCCCTGCAGCCCTGAGTTAGTGGYTTTATTTTGTAATCCACTCGATTGCGACAGAGCCACTGTGGGGAGCCGAGCAGATGGGCACAGAGGTGAACAAACGAACGAAAGAACATTACCTTGCGAGAGGCGGCGCGCCGGGCTGCGATGCTCCTGCCGCTGTTTCAGGTGCAGGGGTGGACACGGGGTGCCGGACACGGGGTGCCGGACACGGGGTGCCGGACACGGGGTGCCGGACACGGGGTGCCTGAGGGGCTGCAGGACTGCAGCTGCCCCGTGCTATTCGCGGCCGCCGCCGCCGCCTCCCGGATCGCTCCCGGTGCGGGGCGCGCGCCCCAACGCTCCCTCCCGCGGGGCGGAACTGACGGGCGCACTGGCCAATCGGCGCGCTGCGCGGCTGCCCGCTGACCAATGGGCGGGCTGCGCGGCTGGCGCGCGCCGGCTCCGCGCGAGGTCCGGCGGCGGCCCCGGTCGCTCGGGCGCGCTCCCGTTCCGGTGTGGGAGCGCAGCGGGGCCGCAGCTCCCGGAGCCGGGGTTCCTGCCGCTTGAGGTGTCGGAACACAGACTCTCCGGCAAAGCCTGGGGGTCAGGGAAGCTAATGCATCACGGCGTCAGCCTGCTTATTTTTGTCGTTAACTGCCGTTGCATAATCCGTCAAATCTGTTCTCCTGGAAGAGCATCGCTGCCAATCATGTCGCTGCCGCTCACCACAGTAATTGCAATACAGCCCTCGAGCAAGCCAGACATAACTCTGGACTRCGACATTAGAGGACAAGAAATCCTCTCCTTTACTCCTAACACTGCCAGAAGAGGTAAATCAGAATACAAGCTGCAGTCCTCAACCACCTCATAAAATACCTTGCTATTTCAAGGCACAGAATTTTCGGTGGAGCACGGACCTAGTTTATCGGTCTGAACGTTAGCTTTCTAYAAGTAATCTTACTGCTACTCTTCCCTGAAAGTTCTGCATTCTGAAAGGCACCAAAGAAAAAGGCTTTTGGAACAATTGATTTAGGYAAAAATTATAGAGACAATTCAGAAGTAACAGAGTTAGGGTTAAAACATTTCTAGTAATAGACACATAATAGCTGGGAGAAGGAATTGCCTTGTGATTTCTTTGGGTGTTTAGACCCTTTGTAATCAAATATTGCAGCAAAATACCTTTTCTCACTGTAACTTRTAGCCTCCTGAAAATATCACTTTTTGGTCTGCATCCTTAATTAGTTTATTAAATTCTTTATTRTATCACTGTAGATCTTTCATAAATAATTATTATCTTACTGAATTTAAATAGAAAACATCCACCTCTATTTGAAATACTAGCGGTTATCAGATTCTTATCACTTTAGACCACTCACATGTTCCTTTCCTTATGAAAACTTGGCAAAATGWGTTTTCTACTTTTTACCTGAAATTTTGTGGCCATCAGCTGGTCGCCTGTATAAGTACTAGCTCATACTCCGTATGTTGAGACATGTCTGCAGACTAGGGAATGGAAAAATCCCTGGCTGAAAGTAAGTCTTGCTCTTCTGATGTTTAGTACTTTCAAAGAAAGATTAACAATTACTTTCTTAGTAACTTCATTTTGCAAACACGTGATTTATGTGGAGACAGAGTTCACAGAAAGCAACCGACATGAAATTAAGTCAGGCTGGGCTGCAATGTAGGGCACACTGAGAGCAAAACCTAATCTCTGAGAGGTTTCCACTTCATCTGCACTCATCTGCGTAATCAGCTTTTCATCTTGTCATAGGATAAATGCAACCTGCCTTCTGCTTCATTTACCCTATATAGAACACTAGTATMGATTTGTATGAAGGAAACGGTAAGAGCTTACGTAGAAATGTATTTGGAAAGGTACTGGAAACCATTGAATTTTTAAAGAAAACTAAAGCTTGGAAGTCATCTATTTGCTAAGTTAATATGCTAATTAAAACTGAAAGCTATTTACTACATCTAGTGTGCAAACTGACCCTGCTTTAGATGAAACAATCTTAACTTTCAGCTACCATTTCTTAATCTGTCATTTTGTGTATGGTAATAAACAATAGCTGTTGTTTAAACATTTTAGGAACTTTTATAAACTGATACATTCCAGTGAATAACCCAAGATGTTGAGTGAACTGGTGTTACTATCACTTGTTTTAGTCTCAGTTCATCCGAGTGTGGAAGGCTCATACAAGTGAAGACCTTCATGGAAYAAAGGAACGAGTAACAGTCTCATCTTCAGGCTGCTTCTTCGTGTGGAACATCACCAGAAATCATGTGATAAAGTTTACCAAGAGTGTTCTCAGAAGTAATGTCTGATTGATGACTGACAACCTAATTCTAAGTTCTAAGGACTAATAATGAAAATTCAGGCTGGCCAACTGCAAATTTATGTTTCCTTTTGCTCTTCTCTCAAAGGATGAATATTTTTCTATATTATAGTCAGAAGCATGTTCAAGAAGATGTATGGGGAATCTACAGGTACATGGGGAAARCATAACTGTATGATGCAAAAATGGTAGTAGGAAATACCACAGCTTSCTGCCAAAGCGATTGTTACCAGTCCATTTGCACTTGAAGAACTAAAAAGCAAAGATCTATCATGCATAAACCAGCTTTATTTTCCCTCTTTTTCTTCCACACCTGCAGCAGATTTTCATACCTGAACAGGTATTTCAATCTTTTGATATGTTTATTTTCTTGTCTTTAAATTGCACATCAGAGCTGACACTTCCATATAACAGGGACATAAGATTGAATACTTTTATCTTAAAATTAGTGCTTTGAATTCCCAATAAATTCAGCTCCATAATGCAACAATTCATTTTCTACTTATATTTGCATGGCCACTTTCGCACCAAAAAGATTTAAATCTGTTCCTAACTAGTTTAGAAACATGAATTGAATGTGTGTATGGCATATATGCCCAGAACTCTCTTTATTCTTCAGTTCCTCCTCCTACACCCGTTCAAATCTCCCTAGTGTCATCATCCCATATTCTTCAATCCATAATGTTCCATGCCTTGGAGCAGCAGCATGAGCCATCATTCCAGAAATACCATGCACTACTACATTCAGATTCTGATCCCTTCTGTCCCACTGCCAGTTKTATTCTCATATCTAAAACTTTGTAGAGATTCTGYTSAATAATAATGAAAACAAATAGGGAAATTTTATCAAAACAGGACCAATTATGATTCTGGCATAATTGCCTGACATCTGTTTTCTTTAAAATTACTAAAATAAATAAAATTTGAATTGTAAGACCTTGATTAATCTGTATCTTAATACAGAAAAAAAGAGCAGCAGCACTATTTATATGAACAACATAAATGTAAACATATTGGAATGCATTTTCAAAATGGATTGAAGTGCTTTTTGGTTTGTCTCTGCAACATATACAGCATTGTGTTAATTTGCTTTATTCATGAATTCTTGACTTAAAACCATCTACTACAGAAATATTATAGTTTACATTAGTAATCCATTACACACATCAATATCAAAGATTTTATCCTAATGAGAAATACAGATTTGCCCATTTCAAATTATACCAAATCACCGAAATGATTAAATAACTTTAGCCAAAATGGCTTTTTCTCTGATTAATAAAATGGAACTTCAAAAGACAGCAGAGGGGAATCTTTGCAATTTTCAAAATCCTTCAAAAGACTTTGAAGTGCTGCCAACTCTTGTTATTAAWTGACCTAAGTTTGGATGGGAGAGAAGCCAATCTTACAACAAATGCAAATATGTGCACACAAAATTCTGAGAGCAGAGTGAAAACTTACTTACCTTTATGGAAAAAGAACATAATCAGGATTGTCACARAAAGCAGACAAAATGTTTCAGAAAGCAATATGGAAGATCTCTCTGAAAATGTATTTAAGTGGCTAAGACACTTAACGGTGAAGTAGTAGGATCAATTTCATCAGTACATTGATACTGAGATATTGTCTGGCAGACTAAAGTACAAGAAGAAAGTTAAAGGAACTGGTGAAATTAGAATTCCAAAATAAAACTATACCAAGAAAAAAATATCCTTATTTGCATATTGTATTCTGTGAACAAACACATGGAAATAGCAAACATTCTCTAATGATTATAAATACAGACTATTTGGCTGTTATTTTAAAAAGGAGGCGTTTACTGTTTGGCATATACCACATACCAGTAGATTTAGATGAAGATATTACACCATCAAATTCTTATAAATTCTTATAAATTCTTATATTTCTTGTATTATAGGAAAACCATCTTATTTTTTTTTCTATCTATATCAGAGGTTTTAGACACATTTCAATCAGACGCATTCAAGCAACAGAAGAATTAATTAGATGCAAAGTTATAACTCCTTGGGCCTAGTATCTGAGAGAAAAAGTGGAGGAGAAGAAGAAAAGTGATCTATGTACAAAAAAGTCACACCTTTTCTAAAACATGTACGTTCATCAGCATTGTATGAAAATATTTGTAAAATAAGGCCAGGGCCATACAATGGGTCTTGCAACCTCTCTGAAGATAACTGAATTTACTTCAACTGTTTTTGGTGATCTGAAGGTGCTTTGCAAAATTTAATTAAACTAATACCTTGTGAGAACCTCAGTTTCACGCTTTGATGAATCAAAGAACATTCTAAGGGAAAGTTACATGTCTAAGATCACCGCAAAAAAAGGGACTGAGATAAAATATTTTACAAATATGGACTATTATGTCTTCCTATGTAATGCAGAAAAAACACTGTTATTCCAAACAGTGACAGGAGTCGATGACATGTAATACTTTCAGACCACAATTAGCTACTAAGCTTAGATATAGTCTTTATGAAAAAACCTTTATTTCAAACAATTTTCTCTTTATGTCTGTGGTGTTTTTTCTCAAATTGTTTAGAAAAAAAAAAAACCCACACATTCGGCTGTTCTTCAAACACCATAAATATTTGGACAGAGAAAAACACAGATAACCTTCCATTGTTTAATCAAATGAGCCACTTCATAAATTGATCATATGAATTTGACATGTATCATAATAATTTTTAGATTAGAACAAGAAATATTTTATTTACATAAAATAAATCATTTATGTAATCTCACAAAAAAATACCAAAGTTCAAATGATTCAGACATTTAACGACTGCATTTCTTGAAATTCCGTCTATAATTTGAACCCTTTGTAACTGTCTGATGCTGACTAGACTTGGCATGAACRCTGTCTACAAAAAAGCAGAGCATGCCAAGTCTTAGGCAACAGAGAGCAAAACAATTCATACTCCCAATTATTCCAGGAAGAGGACTCACATGTAGCAGTGGTACTAGTCTTTCAAATGCTACTTAATTTACCTTCCACTTCTAAGCACTTGGAAGCTTTGCAATCTAACAGATTTGAAYGCAGTGGTAACAATGTTAAATAGGATAATCAGCTGACAGTCATCAGTCTGTTAAAAATTTTAATTKAGCTTTAGCATAGTATTTCCTTGGCCTTGCATCTCATGGTATTACCCGCTYCCCCACCTATAGACTTGGAAAAAAATTGTATCTTTTTGAAGTAATATTAATCTTTGGACAGAGAAAGCACTGAAAATCTATAGTTCAGGTGATGTAAGTAATAGTCTTATTTTTTAAAGAAGTCTTCTACATACTCAACATTTAAAATACACTTGCATGCAATATTGCATCTATGTATTTCAACATCTGCTTATAAAACTGGATGTCTTGAAATAGGCTCAGTGACCAACAGATGAAAAGTATATATATATATATATATAAAGCTAAAATATTTATTTACATAATATTTGCATGGTGGGAAAAAAAAGCAAACTACTAGAAGGCTTGCTTTGATGATTGTATGATTGTAGAAAGTTGGTGAGTGTAGAATTCAGCCTCTGCAACAGGATTTAACTGTTGAGCTTTGAGGTAAGCTAAACCTGCAGAAGGCTGGTAAGGGTATRCTTAGTCTATGAACAGTAAAAATGAAATAATAAACTGGAGGTACTTGAAATTAATTGTCATGGGCAAATGATCTCTCAGAAACATTCCTCATAGCTACTCTTTATTAGGAGTTTAAAAATATCACAATGGGTCATATGGATAAAAGGCACACTCTGAAAGGGAAAAAAGAACCTATTTGGTGCAAGCCAGTTATTTCCTCAAAGTTCATGGTGTAATATTTTGTACTTAAAAGCAGATGACAATGAGGGATTGGTCATTAGGTATATCTACACAGCAGTAATTTAATTGTGTAAAAATACTAGAATAGCAAAATTTTGGGCCARGACATTCAACTTAGTGGCCATAACATGCCACTTGGCCTCATTTAAAAACACTGGATTTAAAACCAATATGTGTAATAACAGGAACCTGACCTCTTATCTGAAGTCACTTTCTAGCATAAAGCACAAATGTGTCAAAAGTCTGTATGTCATAAAATCATTGGAAGACAAATCCTCTAGTAGTTACAAAGATAAAAGCCACACCTTCTGTTATWAAAAGCAGCCACGTAGTAACTCATTTTCACTAAAGTCTACTTGAAAGGAAAAGCAGGGTTACCTATATGCAAGCTTCTTAAAATAATAAACAAATTGAAATATGCCCCCCTGCAAGGTTCTGGAAGCTTTTTGGAGAATGCAATAAGCTATTGAAATTTTGAATRTATTTTTCTTCTGTTGTATACACAAAAAACTTCATGCATTTTTCAAAATATTTTTGTGTATTACTGTGTTTCATGAATAGCTGCATTTTGATACTCCAGACAATTGCACAGCTTTGCCTCTAGAACAAAAATATTCAAATAATCACAGCAAAAGCAGGATACCAAAAAGGGTTATTTCTGTAAGGGTATCACAATATTTGAGAGAAAGATCTCKTGTACAAGGAAGTTCTGAATGGAATCAGACTGGCTGTGTAAATAAGGCCCTTACACTTCACTGTGAGAMTGGCACATGGCAGAGGAGCATACAAGGCAGATTGCTGAGATGCCATTCACTGCTTTCATGTTCTAAGCAGAGTTAGGCATTCCCTGAAAGACAGTGAGGGAATTTTAGCTATTTATTTAGCCAATTTAGCTATTAAGTATTTTTAAATTATTTATATTTTGCAGATTCTGATCATTGCAGTAAACCAACCACCTAGAAAGTGAGCTACTGCTTGGAGCAGACCACTACAAATGAACTTCAARAAACTCTGGCTGCTTGTTTAAAGATAGTATCAGAAGAAGGAGCACAATGGATATTAGAATTGCAGTGCTCAATTGCTCTAGTTAGTGTTGAAAAACCCTTTTAGTTGGGGTACTGATACATATAATGACAAAAGAATAGATAAAACTTCAAAATTTAAACATGCACTGAAATACAGTTAGCAGCTTTAGRAAATTAGAGAGCTTGAAAACATGCTTCTTTCCCTACACACTTCCAGGAAGGAGTAAGGTAATTCATGCTTGTGTGACGTATTTGATCAGAAGAACAGTTGAGACAATGTAAGAAGTATTCAAACTGAAAGTTTTTGYCCTCACAGCATTGATTCTCAACAAGTTGTTGTATTACCTTCAGACTTATTGTGGAAGACCTGTAATAGAAATACTCAAACAACAATACACCCGCTTCAAAGAGACATGTGCAAAACRAACAAATTTCATGACAAAAAAATTTTCAGACTGAATATGTCAAGTTGAATTGTGGCTTAAGGAAGCACATTTGAAGGTTTAATTGACACAAGGTTCTGGAAATAATGCTAATCAATGGTATGTAAATRCAGAAAAGAAGAAAGAAAAATACACTTTAAAGCTTCTCCATGACATGATATTTTCCGTGGTTATGAAGCTTCAGATCGAGCTATTKTGTAGTTTCGTTGAATTACAAATTACTATTAGGTTTTAACTTCATAAATTACCAATTACTTTCAAAGTACAAAGGATTTTCCACACCAAATGTCACACTGACCCTATTTCTGACAGCCTTTTAATTTCATATTCATCTTAATTTRGTACGATTAATGAATATTAATATGAAATTTCATCTAATTTACCTAAATTAATATAGGAGTTAAATAAATGCACATTTCTCATGTTTTCCCATTAGAAACCACTTCCAGACTTCTTTATATTTTACCAAAAACCTTTCAAAAGAACACTGCTGAAAGATCCATTATATATGTCCAGATTTCTTGGAGTGGTGGTAATGAAGCAAGAATGTTTTTAATGTGACATTTTGCCCAGAAAAACATTYTCAAAATAATTTAAATTTAATTTTYATAATATTTATGTGACAGATAAATGTATCCAGAAACCAAAGTTTTAGGGGAAAAAACCCAAACCAAACTTTTGTATTTCATGACAATTCAGGTAGGTTAAAGCCATCAAATTACWCATGGAACGAATGTAAATTAGAACAAATTAAGATAATGCAAGTTATAAAAAAAAGTTATTTAAATGGCGGTAAAAGCATAGAAAGCTTTATGTAATTTAAGATTTGCATATGCTTATTCAAATTCACATGCAATTGTTTTATTTTGGTAATTTCAAATTAAAAGTATAACTTCATCTGCAATTTCTTTTAATACTTTATAATGCAGCAGAATATGCAAATCCGGTTGTTAGACCTTTTACACCCTTGTCCCATATATTAAAAAGAAAAGTTACACAAGTAAATTGGAGAGTGAAAGAACCTTCCCATAGCCTTCTAATGTGTAAAATATGATGGATATAGTTCTAGTAGCACTGAACAAGAGGTGACCACAAATACCTAGGTCTTAGTCATTTAGGATTTTATGGATTAAAACTAACTGCATAAGCTCAACTATAGCCCAAGCAGGAAACAAGTGCAGATGGTGTACTGCTCAGACCATAAACCTGTTAGAAAGCAGGAATTCTACCACAGTGTGTCTTGCTCAAGTGATCTATTGAACGGTACTTGTGAAGCAACTAGAACTACAGAGATCTAAATGTTATTTCTTTCTTTCATTCATTGTGTGGAAGGTTTGTTAATAAATTTTCTACTGTATGTAAAAATTATGTATCTTGTTCTTTTAAATAKTCTAATGATTCATGACCTTGGAAGAACTTAAACATGTGACAAAAGCAATRCTGGGCAGGTGGTGCTACCTCTGTCTGAACAGAGTAATGTCAGGCTCTCACATTATCTCCTGCATTGTCTGGAAGCTAAAGAGAAGCAACGCTGCTTGAATTGTGTCCTGTCAATTACTGCTACAAATCAGCATTCTGGGGTCAAAATTAATGACTTCCAGAAATTAAGGTGGGTAAAGAATATGAGAGAAAGCAAAACAGAGAAACAAACCCACAACCATMCACAGATTCAGACATGAGACTCACATAACTATCTACATTTTCCCAATTCGTTATGTAAGATGGAATTTCTCAATAGGTAACTGTAGAATGAAGTTTTATGTCAAAAAAAATAATATTCATCTGTTGAAATAATTACTCAGCATGTCTTTATTCTCCTCTAAGCTATGAATGTTTCAATATAACTGGCCACCAAGATACAAACCCTACAAACAGAGATGTACTTGTATTTTTAATATAAATCTAAAAGACAAAATTGAAATTGATACATTTTCAGATAACACTTGTTAAGTATCTTTGGGAAAAAAAACAGGATATCAACCTAAGAATGTTAAAGTAATTGATAATATTTTAAAAATGTGTAATCCAAGAAAGCAATTTGATGGTGCCACAGCAGAGTTTTTAAGTTGTTTTTGAACTGGAAATATCTTTCTGCTCTAAAAGCGGCTAAAAACTAATCTTCTGTAAAAACAAGTTTGAAATTGTCATACAATATGATTCTAGAAACAGGGATATTGATCTAGAAATGGRGAAATGAAAGTAAATTAATCTTAGMCCTTTGATTAAAGAAATGTGATAGTGATAAAACTGAAATAGATATWAACCTAGCATTAAGGTAATCAAAAAACCCAGCAAATATTAGGATTAGGATATATTAGAAGAAGACAAAAGGTCACAGAGATCTCAATATCCAAATTCAGAGGGTGAGCCATACACAGCCTTACACACTTAACTATGAACATGCCTAAAATTTCTAGGTGTTTGTAAATGTCAAGATATATGCATATTCAGGTCAAGAAGCAATTAAATAGTGCCAACATTTTTGTAAATACAACTCTTTTGAACATATATTTTCAAAAAAGGAGAAACTAARAGCATTAGGACTTGACTGCAAGTCGAAGTAAATCAAACATGACAGTTCACAGTATTTAGCCATGCCTTTCATTAACTCAAGAACAATTAGTGTAATGTCTATGTGAAACATTATCCTTATTTATTGTTAGTTTCATTTTTGCTCATGAAGGAAACTACTACTGATTCTTCTTTTTCAACTCTTATGGTTCTTTCACCACAAGTTTTTAAACAAATAATTTTATTTTATTTTTTAAGAATTTGTTAGGACAGTTGGACACAATAGGTTTTTGGTTTTTTTCTTGAAAAGGCACTAATAATATTAATCAAAGGTTTCTTAAATTTAATTGTAACTCTCTTCCTTTGTGAAGCCAGATTTAGTTTACACTTGGGATACACTTGAGGTTTTATTTTGTATTTTTATTAGAAGTATTTGTTGGAAACACTCTTGAGGGATGGAAAGATATTTATTGTAACATTCTGCACACACTATACAGCATAATGACTCACATAWAATTAATGAAAACCACAAAATTAACTCCACAGTGGTTTTCAGAACTCCATGAAACTTCAGCACCTGCTAGTAAAAGTACTGAAGAGTTATAAAGGTAAATACGTRGCTGTAAAATTAGTTCCTCAATCCAAGTCCCTGAGTTACTCCCGGAGTTACATGAAAAAATGGTAAGRCTTACTGTGATTTAAGTTGAGGGGTGTGAAGATTCCAAGTTCTGACTGAACTTTCTTCACATTTTTTAAAGCCGTTTGGATAGGCCTCCTTCACATGTAATAACAACTAATAATTGGTACACTCTGTATGCTAACAGAAAAGAATACATACAATTAATTACTGAGGGGCGGTAAAGGCAAGTCCTGCACCCCTAGTACGGGGTCAGCTTTATCTCTGCCGTCTTTTACAGTCGTAATCTGTAAAAGATTGCAGCAGCTGCCTTTATTTCATCTGCAAAAGCCATAACCTCTTTGGCTGCAGAGCGGCTTCTTTGGAGTCTAAACAGAAGTTCGTGGCATTTCAAAGGCTAGATATTATATCCCATCAATTTCTCATTTCAGCCTGCAGTATTTTTGAACCTGTCTATGCAGGGCTGAGGAGACTTAAGCAAATTTGAGTAAAGTCAGGCACCGCCAGCGAGGGCAGCACAGCACCAGCTACTCCACGTTTGCTTCCTCTGTTCCTTTAAGGCAACTCAGCGGGGCAGGTGGCATTTCACTGTGCTTGCAAAAGTTAAGTAGCAAATAATTCGTCGGCCTTTTTTGTTTTGGTTATTTTGGGTTTTTTTTTTTTTATTATGAATTTGTGGACGGCAGGTCAASCTAGCTCCTGCGAAGCCGCAGCGGCCCGGAGCGGCGTGGCCCGGAGCTGTGTCCCGCAGCCGCCGCAGGGCTGCCCGGCTCCGCAGCTGGGGCGCCTCACAGAACGGCACCGGGATAGCAGCATTGCCAACAGCGGGGTTTCTGYGCGCGAATAGGACTAAGCTGCCAAGAACAACGCTGTAATAACGCAGAGGCTTGGCAGACCTAAGTAAATCTAAGTGTGGGGCTCTCAAGCGTTTCTTCGTGGTCCCACTCAGTCCTGCCTGTGCCCGGGCAGTCACGGCCGCAGCSTCGCCTCTCCCGGCTCCACCGAGGCGGTCCGTACCGCCCAAGCTGTGCCGGTGGCGGGGGAGCCAGGAGGGAGCGGGGCTGTGGGGCTCCTCAGCTGCCCGGCCGCTCTGGCCCGGCCAAGGCCTGCGCTCTCGCTCCGCGCCCGGCATCCAAGCTCACTGCTTGGCGGAGCACAGGTGACCTCCACCTGCWCCATCCCCGAACCGAGAGGATTCCGCTTGCCCGAAGGAAGCGAAGGCAGGGTGTCCCAAGTCTCGTTGCTTTTCAGCTAACAGGAGTACCAGGGACCCTTCTGCACCACCACTGCAAAACCAGTTAGGTTTGCTTGTAACTATCACTGATCTGCTGAAGGTGAGAAGGGTCTCAGAACAAGGGCCAGCCATTGAGGCTGAGGGAGTCAAGGGTGGCTAGAGTGTGAGAAGGCTCGGCTCTGCATTTACAAACATCTTAAACAAATGCTTTCATATATAAACTTATTAAAACTGGCTTCCTCGAGGATTATGTAAGAGCACTATGTGGTATCATGAAGAGAAACAGAAATGAACTAGAAARCGTAGCAGAGGGCCGATGTATGCAGTGCTGAAACAGCAGCTGCAGTCTTGAGCTGGTCTCAGGGTCTCCAGAAATGCAGTGACTGAAAGGTGGGGTGGAAAGCAAAATTTGTCTGTACTATTTAGAAAACAGCTTTTTGGGTTTTGTTTTGGCTTTTTTTTTTGTTTTTGTTTTTTTGGGGTTTTTTTTTGTTCTTTTTGTTTTGTTTTGTTTTGTTTTGTCATTCACCAGATTTAGCTACTAATGCTGTAAAGCAGGTCAGAATATTTAAGTCCTAATTATATAATAATTTTAAAAGAGATTTTTGGTACATCCACTTGAACTAAGAATTAAGAAATAGGAATAATCATTGGAGAAACTTTAAATATTTTTAATGGTTGAATTAATCATTGACTGCAGAATTTTGTGGAACCCTATATGAAACTGGATAGTAATGGGAGCATGACCTAAACCAACATGAGACTATTAGAACATTCTGGTTTAAAATTAAATGCAGATCTGACTGTGAATTTTGCCTCGGATGACATGATGATAGATGTCCTTCTGAGTAAACAGAACTGATTTCATTCTAGCTATTAAGCAATAAAAGGTTATGGAGATGTCTAYCTTTCCTTTGCCTAAATATTGCTTGATCTGTTGTAGAAAAACACAATTCTGGTCTTGTTTTTGACCTCTTTATTTGACTTTTKCTTTAAAAAATAAAAAAGTACTGCTATCCAGTATAGAGCATCTGAAAACATTCTGTGGTCAAGTTCAGGTACACTGAACCTAGGTAGTTTACTGGACTTTACTGGTAGAATAGTACACTAATTGAAAGTGCRTTGAACAACATACCCTTGCCCTATTTTTTAATTTTATCTCTTTATTAGATGCCTCAAAATAATTTTTGAACAATTTTCTTTGTTAAAGCTGGTTAGACCATCTGATAGTCTGAGTGATCAGGATCTTCTTCGTCTGGGCTAATACCTGTTTCATCTTAAGCTTGCGCTTCTAGAACTGCATTATCTAGAGAGCAATATCTCTTTGTAATTGATTAAAATAAATACATTATTTTCCTCACATCCAATAGATGAATGCATATAATTAAACTATACATTTCTAGAAGTGCACTTGAGCCTAAAAAGTAGTCGATGAAAGCAGATTTTTTCTTTTTTAATTGCATTTTTATTGTTCTTTTTTCAGATTTAGACTCCTTTATCTTGGGAATATTTGGAAGAGTTAGTCCCATAATTGGTTTCTACATTTTCCCAAGAGATCATATCTAATACTTTCAAAATCTTGTTACAAAAGTTAATTAAAGCATATCCTTAAAGCATATCCAGCACAAGATTAATACATGCCCAATGTCTACACTACAGTTGAGAAAAAGCATTTGATTAACAAGTTGTGACAAAAGTCTTATATTTGAATATTAAATTGCCTATTTAAAGCTKTATAAAATTGAAAACATTTAAAAGTAAAACCAAATAAACAAAGAGGTGAACAAATTGGAATATGCATCAAGTAGAAGTGAGAATGGCTACTTCTACTATGTACACAGGAATACTTGTCAATAACTTTGTACTGCAATAAGAGGCACTCAGTACAGTGCAACTCATTTTATGGGAGAAACTTTTTAACCTTGTTTTTTAGTCATTAGGAAGTGTCTGTGTCACTTTTTAAAAATTCTATGTTTTAAAAAGTRGAAGTTGGAATTCTTTATTGAAATACAAATTCTGTTCAATTTTTACTCTTTTTACATCTTTTTTTTTGTTTGTTATGTCAAATCCATTTTTAAAAAGTATGTTTTCTACAACTATTTGTAGTTATCACATTCCACTGTTTAAATACAATACAACCTACTAACAAGGGTTCACAGAAAGTAGAAGATTTTATAAGACAATTACAGCAGATTTGCTCTGTTCTATTACTTTTTTTTGTTTCTGAAGGTTCACAAGTGGGCAATGCCAGACAAATGGCTGAAATGCCACTTTACTTTGAGTTAGCAGTCCTTATGTAACTTTCTAATTTAATCTTCAATTCTAATGTAAATATTTATATAAATTTGGAATTAATATGGCTGTCCAATTTAAGTTAGGCCTAACTAGAACAGGTAAGAAAAAGGTCGTTATGGTTTGAATAGGTATGGTTCTGTACTTAGTATCCCCAGAGATGATGCCTGTTTATGTGTCATGAAGTTTAATTACTGCATATATAATAAGCTAGAGTAAGTCTATGGACATTTACCTCTATAAGAGTCTGGAAGCYGTGATCCAATCAACCAGCTTTCTGAGGCCCTCTTCCCTGCAGGGTCTCTTTCCATGGGATTCTCCCAACAAGTTCCTTGCAAAAGCACTGAAGTCAGCTCTCCTGAAATCTGTCACTGCAGCCTTACTTACCTGCTTCCTCCTCACCTAGTGCTGAACTCCACAATCTCATGGCCACTTCAGCCAAGGCTGTTCTCAACCCTCACATCTCCAAAGAGCCTTYCCCTGTTTGTTGGCACGAGATCAAGAGCCCTTCCCTGTTTGTTAGCACAAGATCAAGCAGCACACCATTCCTTTGTAGGATCCTCCACAACCTGTGACAGAAGGCTGCCATCAGTGCTTTTCACAAGCTGTTTGTGCTTCATTGTGCTGCTCCTCCAGCAGATATGAGTTATTAAAGCACCCTACTAGAATCAGTGCCTGTGACTTTGAGACTGCTTCTAGCTGCCTGCAGAAGGCCTCACCCACTTCTTCATTCTGAGTGAGGTTCAGCATTTTGGTTAAGCTGAGTAAGATTTCAACTAATTAGAGTAATTAGAAATGATGCCTTTGTGTCTTGTAGTAGYTGCATGATATAGGGAGATTATCCCTGGGCACCAAAACTTTCTTAGTGTTAAAATGACACCAATACCAGATTCTGTGTTTCTCCTTCAAACTATTTTATATGATATGGACAACCCTGTATTTTAAAGCTTGCTTTATTCTTGAAATATCTGTCATATATTCCCAAATCTTATCCATCTGTCACAGATGAAGCATGACCATTTCAGCATAATTTTCTATAAGCATATGAGCACAGATTGTTTTGATGACCAATTAGGAAATTTTAATGAGGGATTGTCAACGTTTTCAACGAAGTTCAGTGAAAGTAAATCGTAATTTTACAGAAGCGCCTATGRCAACACATTATGGAGAACCTGGAGTTTGTGCAAAGAAAAATTCAGAGCATCTGCCAACAGAGAACTGCATTAATTCAGTCTGAATTCGATAAAAGCATTACCAGCCATTTAGAAAGAACAGAGACAGAAAAAATTCTTAACTAGCAATGCTGAGTAGCTGAGTGTCCTAATGTGATACAGAATACAGACATAAGCCAAATGATAAATTCTCAAACAAGTGTATGATAGAATTAAGACTTACCATGTAGTGTTTCTCTTGCATCTACCATGTAATTCAAGAATTGCCACCGTAGAATGCCTTGACCATATCAGCTAATATACAGTGTTTTGTATTCAACTATGTTGTTCAGTTGTGATTGGTAATGTAAGTCTCTCAGCACTGTTTTTGATCGCCTCTGAGAAAATTGCTCAAGCACTTTTCATAAGGTTTAATTTTTTCTTTGATTTACCTTTTTTTTTTTCTCAGAGCTTTTGTACACAAATATTTAATTACTTAATATCAAATTGTTATATAAAATGAATCCACATTTTTAAACTCGGTGGACTGTTTCAATATTCACTTCTCTTCTATAGAGAATTTAAAGCACGTCAATTCACACTCTGACTTAGAGAAAATTACTTATGGTCATTTATTAAAAGTATTGAATTTCTTTGATAATTTCATTTCTGTGAGGTTGGGCCACTGTGTTCCCTTCCAACTTGACAGATTCTGTGACTTTGTGAAAATTCACACTCGAGTGTTTTATACAGTGTAATTTCTAAAGTATTTGCTATTCCAAGTGTCAGCTTTAATGGTCTAGTCTGAATTAAATCTGTCTATGAGGTTCAAGTAAAATAGTTTTTCTTGTTCACTCCTTGAGCCTCAGTTTCAAGGGGAGATTTTTAAAAGATGAAGAAAATGTTTTGGCAGACTTAACTCAAGTGGGATTACAGTAAATGTATTTTTGGAAACAAGAGAAAGTCCTACTTATGTACTGGCATTTTTGGGTTTAGGAAAAAACTTGTGAGCATACCTTTTCTTTGTTCATGGTTTGTTTTTTGTTGTTGTTGTTTTGTTTTTTGGGGGGGTTGGTTGTTTCTTTTTGAGAAAAATTAAAAAGATGAAATATCAAGGTTCATAACACCATAGACTATAGAAAAAATGTATTGCATAACCTATACTGAAATTGAAAATGRGACTCCCAATGTCCTAGGCTAAAACAATGTGAACTGTTATGCTTACCTAGTCACAGAGTCTTTTTTAAAATTACACCAGCAGATGGCAATCGAACATAAAAGTTTGATCATTGGTGGACAAGGAGGTTTTGAACATTTCGTCTGAGATACTGTCCATTCCTCAGTTGATACTATACTATGGATTATGAAACATTATGTACTACACTTTATTCTTTCATATAGAAATGACATCAAAGAATTCCTCAAGTTTTAAAAACAAAGTACAATTTTGTGATGTATAACAAAGCAGTGACGTAGCATGTGCATAAAACCCAGCAAAAAAAATTTTTTTTAAAGGACAGTCAAAAATGTGTATGAAGTTTGAAAATATGTGTAAACAAAGCCATACTCTTTCCAAATTCTCAAAATGGTAATCTTCTGATGAAAGTTTTCTTCAGTTTGATCAAAATTCTGCATTTTCCACAGAAAAATTTAATGCTATTCCTCTAGACTAAACTAAAAAGAAAACCCCAAAAAAACCCCAAAACCAGAAAATCTCTGATAACTAAACTAAATGATACATAAAAAGSCCCAGAAACAAAGAACGTTTTCATTGCATAGTCACAGAAATCGTTTTCTGTGAATGAAATGTACTCGTTTAAATGCCTRATATTTGTGAAATGAACAAGGAGCCAACATAATGAATTTGAACACTTGTGAAGTTTTTGTAAAGAAAGCAATTTGTTTATTTTATTAGCATTTTAAAAMCTGTATCTCTGCATGTTTTTTGTACTTAAGAGGTATATAAAGAATGCAGAGATATGACAGTCTTTTATGCAGCATCTAACTTTTAACACTAAGGCCTGCAATTATCAGTAGAGAATTTTATTTTGATTCCTCACCCAACAGACTCTTCGGTAACTGATACTACCTGTACTTTTTAAAATGTCAGCGTGCATGTATTACCACGGCAGGTTTTGTAAATGTCTTCTACTTGGTATTTGATTCATCTTTGATTGCAGGTGTTAAGTCAATCTTCAGAAAGGTAAAATACTCACAGGAAAAGTTGTTTACAGATTGTTCAGATACTAATTTTTTACAACAGGATGATTATTTTTTTTGTTTGTTTTGTAATATCCATGGTGCTATTTTATTGCCAGGCTACTGTCACTATAAAAAATCTGTCCTACACTGAAGGACTCGTGTAAAGAGTCAGCCTGCCTGATTCCCTTAGTGAGAGGGAAGAGCTTATGGCTGAATGYTTGTACTGAAAACTGAAGGGAAGATTTCCTTAAATTTGATTTGTAGACAAGTTCTTCTGATAGCTTTACAATACCATGAACTCTGATGAGAGTGTGTTTAGCAGTAGAAGTGCTAAATTATGGATTTAGTATTTATTGGGATGAATAGAATATCATAAAACACACCGTGATTACAATTCAGATTATTTGGCCTTTTACAGTGGAATTCTGCACTTTACAGTCATATCCAGTAAAGCAGAGTGACTATATATGTGTGTGTGTATAAGTATACAGACAGATACACATACATATATACAYTGTGTGATATGTGATCTTTTTGGACTTTTTTTCAAGATCAGTTGKTGTTAAGAAACCAGAAATGCAATACTTCGTGTAAATATGTCTTCTGATAAAGTGTGATTCCATAAGCAGACAGATCTCAATTGTGGAGCAATGGGGAAGTTCAAGATAGAGAACATGTCTTGAGGAGATGTGGATCTCATTATGCTGTAGTAGCTGAATAATTTTCTCCTTAAACATATAGCAGAAAATGCTCTGGGGAGTAGAAGTGCTATGAAACGGTTTTGCATTACACTTGACAATTTTAAAAAGAGGAAATCTAATGAAAAGATTTTGCTTATTATAGCAGGAGATTGTTTCCCAAAACAATGCACTGGATACATTGTAAAGTTGCATATAAAAAAATATAGGAACTTACAAACAAATACCCAAACCTGCTGGTTTGACAAGACAGAATTTTACTTAATCTCTGTTACAGAGCTCAAGGTACTCACAATGCTTCTTTTTTCATATGCTTTGTCTGTTGTTTAAAAAAATACAAAGAMATATCCTAGAATGTTGAAGTCGGTTTAAGGGGGAAAAAAATTGTAATCTCTCTRTCTGCCTTAGTAGGACCTGTGGACATAGTTATCTATAGCAACCCATATTAACTGATACATTACTTTACCCTAAATGTTCTCCATTTCATAGGAAGAATTTTAATSGAATACTCCAATACATGAGAAAACTTGATAGTTATATTTTCCCCCCTTCTCATTTGATAGAGATGGATTAATTTCAGCTTTGCATGTTCAGAACTTACTACCTGGAAGTCTTACTTTGACCAGCGCTTATACTAAATTACATTGATTTCTATTTGTGAAAGTAATACAGCACTTGTGCTTGTTTTCTCAGGTTCTTAGGCATTTCTTGATTATAATCTTTCAAAGTAGTGTGCTTGAAAGGTTGTTTCATTTATGATGCTACAGAAAAGATGTCCTTACCTGTGTAGGTTTTGCCATACCGTATCTGTATCAAATTCATTGTGAATATAATGGAATCATGGAATAGTTTGGGTTGGAAGGGTCCTTAAAAATCCTCTAGTTTTAACAACCCTATCTTCCCCTACTCTGGTCAAGGAAGTCTTCCACTAGAATGTAAAATGGAAAAGAATATAAATATATTCATAAGCACATGTAATAGTAGGCCTCACTGCCTACTGTTTTTAGTAAAACTACTGACATGCTTTGTCTTTGGGCAGATTTTCCCAACTCTCTTTTTTTCTTTTTTTTTCTTTTTTTTTTTTTTTTTCCTGGAGTAACAATATTCCATGAGGAAGATCTGTCACACTGTGCTCTTTTTAATGATGAGGAAAGAGAGAAAACATGAATCCAAACATAGCTGGAGTTAAAACAAGCATCATAAGGAGCCACAAACACAGAAATGGATGCTCAAATACCAATCATATTAGTTTTCTGGCACTTCAGAGAAATGTTTTTCTGCCACATTTTCTTGCACAAAGCTCTTTTTTTTACCTCACAGCAACCAACAAAAATCATGGGGTGGGGAAAAGGGGGTGGATGGATGGCAGGGAGAGCCTTCATGACCATGTCAGCTAAAGGCTTTTGAGTTGATTTTGACCTGAAATTGCCTGTTGCTGAGTAATRTGCTTGGCATTATTTTTTAGACAGAATTTCTCAGGATAATAAGAGACAGTGAAATAAAACATTTTTCAAAGAGTTCTGCCCATCAAGGAGAGAAAATCTTGGGCATCTTACTGTCTGGCTGGTGACTATGCTTATTTTAATCAAAATAAGAATGCAAAATCAGAATACTATTAATCTGGGAGGGTGGAAGGGCAGTGTGCATTGGGATCCATGTCCAGAGGACAGTTGTTCATAAATTATTAGCTTGTGGGCACAGAGTATGTAGTTTCAGTTTTCAGTGTGCTGCACTTGTCCTTGTGACCCCAGGAAAGATATCCTTTCTTTATCAAGCCTATGTTTTTCATTTATAAATCATAAATATGTACTTATTGAGAAATAGACTGTGTACATATGGTAGTCTGTGAGGGAATATATCAAGTTAAATAGGGACTGCACAAAGTTTGGGTAATTCTTCTCGGGGGTTGAATGTAGGGGTATCTATGGTTGCAATCTTACCACAGGATTCACACAGTGCATTGGCTTGCCACAGCCTCCTTAGTGCTTTATTCTGGTTCCTTGTGTCCTTTTTGTTTTCCTTCCTTCACGTAATTAAATTTTGTTCTAGTGTTGATCTATTTTTTCCCTTGATTATTTGCTCATATTGAGGTAATAAATTGAATTGAAGCAATTTTGAATTGAAAATGAAGCAATTTTCATTAATTACAAATTTCTTCCTTATTGAACTAGAATTTAAAGTTATTTTAAGTTTTATTTTAACATAACTGTGTTTCATGCATTCTGAAGTAAATAGGTACCACCTTCTATAAATATTCCGCCGCAGTTCTGAAAAGATACAGATAAAGCCCTTGAAGTCCTTAGGATATAGGTATAAATACCATGTAAAGGATAGCACAAATGACTACACATAGTGGGTTCAGATCATGAAGTCATCTTGGAAATCAGATTTGCAGCTGCTTATGCAGAGAAGCAAGAAATGGAAATTATTGTAAGCAAGCTGAAAATACCTGCTGTCAAAATCAGCTTGTCCTGTGATCATCAGATTTACATCCTTCTGCTGCATAATCAGTAGGTTCAGAGTTGCTGAATTTGATATATTTCAGAGCAAAATTGGCTATCCTGATCTGTGAAAATGGAAGCACAAGCTCTGCTTTTATTAACACTTCACCATTATTGCTGTTCTGCCCAGACAGCATCTGGAGGGAAAAAAAATCAACACCTAGTGATGCATATAATGCTTCCTGCAATACCTTAACAGTAGGGGGTTTTGCCTCCAGGGCAGAGAGAAAAGGGAGAGAATTGCTTGCTCTGAGCTGGCAAAGCAGCGCGGTTGGCTCTGGCAGTGAGGGGGTTGACTGACAGTCTGCAGTGCAGTGGAGTTAGCTGAGCTCCCTATATGGCTGTGGATTAGCTATATGCTAATACTGATAGGAGAGGAGCGCTACAGAGCGCAGTGAGCTGACGGTGGAGGCGATCAGCCTCAGCAGAGCTGACTCCTCAAGAGCCATGGCTGAAGGGGGTGAAGGAGGGGAAGATGAAATACAGTTCCTACGAACTGTAAGTATCTGCTTTTTATAGGTCATGTAGTAAATGATTTTGTATCTCGTGTCTRTATCTTTTCTGTTGTGTTAAAAAGGAACTGTTATTTCTGTGCTGGGCTTTGCCAAATGGCAGAATTGATTTAGTCAGTGGAAAAAATAAAGCAAGAATAAGAGCTTTAATAGCATCGTGCAGTCTCAGTGTGTTCTTCCCTGAATCTGCTCAATAGCCAGTTTGGTATAAGGAGACCTATTTCCGCTGTAATCCCCTGTGTTTGAAGCGTTCTCGTCAACTTTGTACTTGGGTTTCTAAATGTAGCATGCCAAATATGTGACCTCTGAAACTTCTGTCTGGGTTAGATTTCACTGACATTAACAGAAGCTTTGCAAATAGGAGTGCCTTAAAATGATGAATAAACCAAGCAAGCCCCTGATGACCTCTTCTGATAAACATGCACACAGAAGCACACTTGTGTGTAGGGAATGCCAACAGATGTTGAAGTCAGGGCTCTGCAAATGTTTGGGGTCTTTTCTSTACTTAAAAGAAGCTTATCTTTAAAAGAGATAAGCATTTCTTTGGGAAGGGGTGTTAATTAGTGAAATATCCTCCACTTGGTGTAATTTTCTATAAAGAGCCCTCACACCATTCTTTCCTAAAGCTTTACACAAATCTAGTATGACAACTAATTTGGACTTTTAAGCAAGTAGTGTACATGCCTTGATTTTTGGGAAGAGGGTAACATCCTTTTCATGTCTCATCTTGTGTCTCCTTATTTTTACCCTGCATGACTAAGAGTGTGTTGTTGTGTAACTAGCATGGAAWAACTGCTATTAAATGTGTGTATTCCCTCCTCTTTCCATGATATCTTTACTTTGCATTTATCACAAATAATGTTCCAGAAAAGGGCTCCTCTAGAGTTGGTTCAACTTTAAAAGGATAAGTCAGTAAAATAAAACATGCTRAATTCCCAAAGCAAGAGATTGCGAGATTGATTTGTGAGAGGCTGGGGTAATTTATTTATGGGAAATAAAGGTTGGAGCGAGGTGATGTCTGCTGCTGTAAATTGTTCAGGTGTGATGAAGTGTCATTGGCAGTTTTAAACCTCAGAGAACTTCATGGGGGGGGGGGGGATGGAAAATGACAATTAAAAATCTTTTCCAGGATTCTTCCCCTCCATTTTTTAGGGGTACATAGTTAAGCAGATTACTCAGCCTTTGGGGGAAGGTAATTTAATCTGAGATTGGAGCTTTCAATAAGTATCCTTCACCCTTTCACTTTCTAGGATGTTGCCTTGACTGAACAGTCATCCTCAGTGATGGACTGAGAAGCTTTGCCCTTTTGTAGGTAGCCTGTGTGTGCTACATGAGATGGCAATTTCTGCTGCTGTGATACATTCTCATGCTAGAGTAACTCTATGGTTAAAATAAAGTGCTAAATAGAGATGTTGGCCAAAAATGGAAATAGCAAAAGGGAGGCTGTGCAGAAGTGTTCCACATAATGCTAGGAAATCTTTTGCAGGGGAAAGATTGGACTAGATTTCTGTCTTGGAAGTTCTAGCTACTTCTTGCTCTAAACAATCCTATCAGTTAATGCTGTTTCCTTTCCATTATAAAACTTCMTTCACCTTCATGGGGAAGGGATTAATTGTTGTTTCTTAATATACTGAGAAAGGAAACATTTATTAGATACAGAATTCTACAGTGAGATGCGCCTTCAGTACTGATCCTTACAGCGCTGATTGCTGCCTAAACACTGTGCTTACAGACATAGAGTAGTCCTTTAGAACTCTTCCAGTGAAATTGTTAATCAATTAGGATCTTCTTCAAACCAGAATGTTTTCTGGGAATTTGGATTGCTACTTAATGTTTCACAGACATGTGCAGCTGAATCTTCCTTTGAAAAGGTTGATATCCATATTTTTGGTTTTGAGTCTTKGGAGAGAAGTAGTCTAGGATATTTTAGAGTCTTGGGGTGACTTTTTCTTGGTTAGGTATAAAATAATATTAGATGTCTTTTGATTCAAAAATATAAGACAGTATTTTTTGAAGAGAATCAGCTCTTAAAAGTCTATTTAAATAATTGTTTGCCACCATAAAGAGAAACATCGTTTTGTCCTCTGTTTTCCAGATCTAAGTTTTCGTTTAGTTTTATGCCTGACTTTTAGGTTCTCTCCTCATATAAAAGGTTGAGAAGCTTGTTAATGCATGATGATGACATYGTGAGAGTTTTGTTTCTGTGGTGCAGCAACTTGTGGGCACATTTATAAGATTTGATGGAAATCTTTTTACTGTCACTTTCTGTTCCAAAACATTCCTTATATRTGATTAGTTTGGCAGCAATGGGAATGACAAAGACCTAAAGAACAAATTTCAGAAAGGATAAGAACACTATCATTGTTCTAGTAGTAGTATGTCTTCTGTACTTATTYTAGGTATGTCCCACTGCTTGTGTGAAGCCTTTATATGCAATGGCAGCATTTCAAGGAAGGTGTTATTTCTGCACTATAGTTTCCTTTCTGAATTTTTTCCTGACTTGTAAGTTCAGTATGAACATAAATAAATACATATAAGCACACTTTTTTTTTTCTTACACCACCCCACTGTTGTTGTGTCTTTGTTATGAAATCTTTGGTGTTTCCTTTCTTGTAGTAATGTTTAGAACTGTTTAGCTATTTTTATATTTGGTGGCTTCCTTCTGGATTTGGCTCTGGATATTCAGTGTGTTATGTATGGAAGGGAGAAGCCAAGCACTTGTTGMATGTGTKCAACAAGCRGTACTGCTGTGTCTTAGTTTCCTGTCAGTTTAGATGAGTTTTYCCTTTCTATGGTGTGAACACAAAGTGAAATCAATGTAGCTGACATTATGCAGCATTAGGTGAGAATATATATGGTAACCTGAGCTGAGGRATATAGAAAGAACCCTGTTGCCCTTAATGTGAAGGAGTGAGCATAAAACATTTTCATTTGAGCCATTCCTAGCTACTGGCACTTCACTACTGTGAGCRATTGACAAAATCCCCTCCTCTCTAGAAATTATGCACAAGTTCCCACTGCTGCTGAATTAATCAAATATGAGGTGGTGTCTGTCTTGGAGCAGAGAGCTTTTGCCTTCATCCATTAGAAATGCTTAAATAGTCTTGCTAACAGTAACCAAGAATGTGGTTGAGGGTGAGGGGGAAATCCCATCCCTGACCAAAGCAGTTTAAGTGTAATGAAGCATATCAAAGTTGTTTGCCATCTTGGAGTTCAAATTATGATGGTAACATTAGTTAATTGGGCTTTTGCTTTGCTGTTTTTTCTCAAATTCATCATATTAATGGAAAGTGTTTCTCCTTGTTTTAATAGAAATACCTTTTTTTTTCTTTTTTTTTTTTTTTATTTTTTTTTTTTTTTTTTTTTTTTTTTTTTTTTTTTTTTTTTTTTTTTTGACATGGTTCATTAATCAAGAAAGTTTTGGGTTGTTGAGTGCTGGTGTGTGTGGATATAAGTGTATGCATGCCTTCATGCATGTATCTATGCACGTGTGATTCTTTCCCAAGCTGGTTACAAGCCCTTCATCTCTGCAAGTGACAAAGGCCTTAGCAATTGTTTTTCTCTAACTTTTGCTCTTTTAACAGCTTATCTCAATGACCCAACTTTAAGTGTTCTGATAAACCTCTTCAATCACKATCTAAAAATTTACACACAGGAATGGGGAACTGTTTTCTTCCATAGACTGAGTGCAGTTATCTGTTACACTTAAAAACCAAAATGCTGTTGTTACAAAGACCCAGAACAGAATATCTAGATTTTTTTTTTTTTTCAAGATCTAGTCCATGTATTTAAATTTATATGATGAGTTTGCAGATGTTTTTTCAGGTATTTTTGGGATCATTTGTGTATTGAATTGCTGCTCAGAATAAGGACAATTAAGTGACTCATATATATATATGTGGATATACATTCCTGTATTCCTTGAAAATGAGCTCTTCTACTGTTTAGATGTTACAACTGAGATGGGAAATAGTCTCAGTTTTATAATATAAACTGTCAGATACAGTGTGAATTGGATTTTAATTTTTTTTACAATTATTTACACTGTTGCCAAATATAAATATKAAACGTGCTTATATCATGCTTTTCAAATACTATTTTAAGAGTTGTACTAAATAATTTCAGTTTATCAGGGATTAGTGTGGCATAAAACCAGTTCTTTAGATTATTCTMATACAAGTTTTTTTATCAAATCTGTTTTCCTAGTGGTGGATCTCTAGTGACATAGCAGAGAGCATGTGAAGTGGAGATTTGAAAATAGTTTTTTCTTAATAGTACAACTTTATGTCTTGTAGTTATGCTGCTGTTTGCTGATGATCTGTAGCTCAGATCTCTGTGGCTTGATTCAGTAAAGTACAGATATCTCCTATGCAATGTTCACCAGACCAATACTCACAAATAAGTATATTGGACAAATGTCCAAATACCAGACAATAAYGGAAGATATTTCTAGGGAGAAATCTTTAGCAGTGTTTAATTAAAAACTGGCAAAATGTGGAAATTGATCTCAGTGAGTTGTGCCTGAATTTAAAGAAACATATAGAAAGGATTAGAAATGCCTTAAGATCAAATCAGTGGAATCTTGCTGAAGCCATTTTTAAAGAAGCTGGCACATATTCTGTGTGCTTCTTGAACAGCTGTGTGTATTCCATTGCACTATTTTCAAATTATTTAGAGAATTTTGTCTCTCATCACTGAAATGTATTGCAGTTCMTGATACAGCAGATAATTAGTAAATTCCTTTTAGAAAAGGTAAAAGTAAAGAAAGAATGTTATATAAAATTTGAACTGTTTTTGAGAGCTGGTGTGAATTAGGTGTTCAGATATTTTTTAGTTAAATATTTCTGTATTTGTGTATCTGTTTATCTTTGCACATTGAAAGTCCCACTTCTGATCCTATTGCTGCAGTTGAAGAGTTGTATAGCAGTCCATGTTTCTAAGTCAAAATAATACAACAAAAATTGTACAAAAATCAAAACATAAACGATACCATGTTTCTTCCTCTCTCTTTAAAACAGTTTTTAAAATAGATTTGTTTTTGCTTCTTAAACTTCAGACTATCACAAGTACTACTCACAATCATTCTTTTCTTATTTTCTTTCATTTTTTACCATGGAAATAAAACCTAATGTTGTAAATTTTTCCTGAGTTATGTTTCTAAGAACTTATAGTGCCCTTCTTTGTAAATAGTGTTGCTCAGTTTATTTTCATTCATTCAACAGCCCCTTTTACTACTAGCATGTGTTCTCAGCTTTGTGAATATTTTTGCCCAGTTTGTCACTATAGGCAAAACTGCTCATGCTCATTCTTTGCTTAGGACTATTTCCCTGTTGAAAGCAAGATCAAAGTTATAGGAAAGATTTCGAATGTGACAAAGTTTCCAGTCTATCTTATCCTGTGATATGCYGTGACTGTTTATTTTTTATAAAATAAAGTGTAAATCTTGTGSAATTAATTGTAACCTCTTTTTGAGGCAGAATGTTAAGCAAATGCTCTACCATATTAAAAAGACAACAGTCATGTCTTCAGACTGTAACATGCCTTTTCTTTAATCTCCTAACACGTTGGAGTATTTGCTTGATATGTACATTAGCCTTTCAATTATTTGTAATAATTTCTCTTTTGGAGTGAAATGAATTTAAATATGTATTTTCGGCTCCTGGCATGCAGTAGTTATTTGCACCATGTTTAGATGGAAAGGGAAACACTTCAGTGGTGTGTCTAATTTAACGAAAGTTGTCTGAAGTTATTTAATGGTTGAAATTTTATAGCTGCTGTTGAGGAAAAGAGGGGTAAATGATATAGCCAAAACTGCATCGGGATTTCTTAGTGCATCACATGATTCACCTTATTGTACTTCAGTCTTCCTCATTCTCTCAGGTAGGATCTTGAGMTCTGTTCCCAGCTTGGGGTAAAAACACAGAAGGAGTGGAATGTCAATGCTGTCAAAAGCTTGCAATTAAAAGAAGAGAAARGATAATGGAGAAAGGCAAAAAGGGACTATGAGAACTGAAATTATATCCACCATGTTGAAAGTTCATAATTTTTGGCATTCTAATTACAAAGTAGATTTACTGGTGTCATAAGTAAATAAAAAAACCCAACTGTAGTAAATACTCTGGGAAAAATGCCTTTTCTGGGTGAGGGTGTATTGGAAGACTTTCTTGCAGAAAGAAGAAAAAGCAAGTAGAATTTTGCAGATAAAACACTGAACAATGAAGATTTGCATCATGATTAATCTGAGGTGAAGACTGATTCCTTTCTACCAAATTGAAGATAGTTTTGGTAGGAACACACTTCCAAAAGGTCCTGACATTGCTCTTGAGATGGTACATTGTTTGGTTTGTTTCCTTGGGACATTTCTGACATTTTATTTAGAATAGACTCTAATCCTTCTTCTTTCTGTAAGGATGTAGATCAGTAGTTCAGACTTGCATTGAAAAGCAATATATAATGATAGTACATATATGTATGATATATGTAAGTMTCGTATCATCTATCATATCATATACAAGGGATATATGTAATTATATGTAACGACTTGCACTTTAACAAGCTGCTCCATATTAGACCGGTCTACATCAGTTAAAATCAAATCAACTTTATACCCCATGGACTCAGCATCATGCTTTTCTACTGTTTCTTTCCACAGCATGAATTTTAAAAATGCTATTTCAAAAATAAATTAGTGCATATACTACAGTATTACAAATAGAGTGTATCGTTAGGAAGTATTTGTGAGATTGAAATATTTATGGTATATTTAACTTCTATGATAGATCTAACTAACTCCTTGTTAGTTTCCTTTCTTTTTTTTTTCCCCCAGTTATATTTCTGGGGATATGTAGTTGATGTATTGATGCTGAAAAACATCAAATTTGTTACAGTTAAACAAAACTCTTCAAYCTTGCCTTAGAATGTTAGTGAGTGAAAAGCCTTTTGATAGGATTTGTGACCATGCAATAATCCTAAATTAATACCCAAGCATATATTTCCCTACTTCCTCTTAGCCACACTGGTGGTTGTTGTAGGGATTTGTCTTCTGCTCATACTCTGCTTTTTGGTGTCTAAATGGGAATTAATGTCTTCAGTAATTAATGGTGAGTTTGTCAGTGACGTTATGCATTTTTATAGAATGCAGCAAGTGGGTTTTCTGATCTYTAGTCCCATGCCATAATAACTGAATATGATTCATATTGAAATCCAGCAGTGAATATTGCCTCTTTTCAGTTCCCATGGCAGTACTGTGACCACACAGCCAAACGCTGCCAGGTGCATTAGCTMCACATTCCAAAAATTAAAACAGGGTTGCAGGCATGAAGGAGATGAAAAATAAAACTGAYATGCTGTTATTTTGAAGATACTGAATTCAATAACAGGACACTAGCTAAAAGTAATGTGTTTCTTGACTTCCTACAAAATGCACATTTTCCCAAAGGGCACATAATAACAGTACAGCTGTMTAATAAGCATAGACCTCTATAGAGTGTACAATTATCATTAAAAAAAATGGTAACATAGATGCACTTCAAAAAATTCAGAAAGAAAACATGAGGTCTTAATGCCTCAGTGAGTATTTTGGTTTATTTTTTCTATGTAGAAGTTTAAAATTTATATTCTGTCTTTAATGTCATRAAAACATCACCAGACCATTCCTTCTGTCTATAATGTAGTAGAATATAGTGGTTTTGGTGCCAGAAGATCTAAAATTGTGTACCAGATACTGCTTTAGAATAATGTATGTTCTAATTTCAGCAGATATTTCTCACCGAAATACTTAATGTGCTTGGGTAACTTTTGGGAACATGGTTTCTGAAAATTACAGTAATGTTCTGAGGTGCAGTTGGCAAATATGTGATACCTCAGGCTGCGTCTAAAGTAGTTCAGGTCTGGGATATGCACTGGAATTATAAAAGCCTCCAGAGGAACTGATTTTATATTTTTTCCCCTCCTAGATCTGCTAGATTTGGTAGTGTCTGGATATGATGCACACATTGTGCATCAGTTGTTGATTGTCAGTCACTGCACACCTGCTGTCAGTCAGCTCTCAGTCTCCACAGACGTGGTTCAGCTGCAAATAGGAGCTGATGACCAGTCTGTAACCACCCTTTTCCAGTTCCCTCTTCTGGCACATCACATCCATGGTGAGAAGTGACGGCCACTGCCAGCAGAAGTAACAGCAGAGACATCAGCAACATAAGGTGAAAGATTCAGTAGTAACATCAGGTTTGTTCCTTCTACTGGGCTTTTATCCAAGCCACCAAGTGCTAGTTCCTCAGTGAGCTGAGTAGTCAGCACACGCCTGAACTGTTTTTAGTGCACAGCAAACATCTCTGTCAGTCTTGAGTACTTCAGCTACTTCAGCACCCAAGCATGTTCTCTAATACCTTGTACCAGAAAACTAACTTCTCTTGACATAATTGGAAGAATTTGAAATCTCTTCAATAAAAAAGTAATGCAGAAAATCTTCAACTTAAATAAAATCTAAAAAAAATGCTTGTACAAAAAATAGAAATTCAACTTGAAAATTGAAACACCTTTTTAACAGAAGATACAGAATTAATTTACAGCACTGAAAGTTTAAAATACTTTCCAACTACATCAGCAGTACCATGTACAAATGGGAGTACAAGGATCATCAGGCTTAGAATATATACTCGTACTAATGTCACAGATGATTCACTACAATGCTCAAGGCCAAATGACTTCCATTTCCCAAGACTCCATCTGATGTTCATTGACTTCACTGCCTCATCTTTTCTGTATATGGAAATGTGAGTGCTGATTATCTATATTTGCTTTAGGTATTAGGTTTTATTCTAGAAGTATTTACTGTGTTTATTGTAATTTTGCTCAAGATATCCCTAAGTTTTAAAAAATTTCTTCCATGAAATGGAATGAGGTAAAATTTTGGATTTTGTACAAGTTGTATTAGCTACACATTAGCTTTATTTTAATGTGTGAAATAGTAAAAGCTTCTTATGTCAGAGCTGGCCTGGGGAAGAATCACTGTGCTTTACTCACACAAATCAGTCTATTTCAGAATTCTTTCATTTTCCCATTTTGCATCTGATCTCCGTTATGCACAAAATGAGCTATGCTGTGTARTATGCTTGTATTATTTTGAAAGTTAAGAGAAGTTAAGAGCTACTAAATCTGCTGGCCTTAAGCAAATGGCAAGATCCTAAAAACGTGCTACAATATATGTCTTACATTGCAAATACTATTTAAACAGCCACATTGTTCTTCCAGCAGAGAAGAAACTAATGGTTGTGGTTTTAGACAGTAACAGGTCTCCTCAAAGACGAAAAAATAACCATATCACCTGCATTTAAAATATATTGCTATGAATATATGAAAATATAAATATTAAAATAATTTCTTTATTAAGGAAGAGAATTTTATCAGAAGGGAAAATGTTTTTCTTACTAAGGCTTTTGTTCATTTTTTTATTTGAAAAGCTGCRGTTTGAGGACTTTGTGAGTGGCCTAGCTAGCCTAACTGCAGATAAGTTACAGAAGCTGTTACTAATGACCTTTTATTGCTAACCAGAGTACAAGTGCCATTTCTTGTCATAGTTGCTATTTGCTTGTCACAAGCAGTAAGTTGTGATGTTGTATCAACTGGTGCCTCGCTATTAAAAAACACGAACTTTGAGAGAAACTGAGCAAGGAAGTAGAGTCTTTCTGAGTTTTATTTGAAATTCAGGAAGTTTGGTGGTATGTGGASGATTCTAGCTTCATTCTGAGCATGTAAATTGAATTTCATGGCAGAAGTTTGTTTTTTGTTAGAAAGACCCGTTTTTTTCTACCAGGGTTCTTCCCAAGCCAGCTTCTCTCAAGGTTGACCTTAGGCTTAAATAACATCATTGACGAAATAAGGGCCTGTTTATAAAGTGTAACTTGCCAATTAGAGTGGTAATATGACCTTTCTTATCCTTGCCAACATGAAGACCATTTAGAATAATAAATCACAACTTTCTAAAGGGTGGAATATGTTCACCACAACATAAAAAATGGAAGGGGAGGAGACATCTGCAAGGGAAAAAAAATATGAAAGAGGTGGTATTTTGTTCTAGATAGTCCATGGCATCCATAGAATATTACTAGTACTATTTATAAAATTAATCATATAATTACATAGTTCCTTGGTGTGTTCATGCAATTTAACTATATCCTGATTAATTTGCTGCTTTTATCTTTTCACATCTGTGTCTCTTTTCTTTGTTTTTCTAAAACAAACTAGACAGAGAGCCAATGAGAACATGAGACTTGTTGGAAGATTATCCTGACCTCAGGCTGCTTCCAGGCAAATCAGTTAACAATATCCAGTCTCTTTATTTCTATGCATCCCTAAAATCTGTGGCATCATTKCTGTAGGGGAACACCCTATCAGCTACCTGGGTAATGCAGCTGTAGCAGAACACCAGAACCAGATACCCGCTTCTGTGTACTCTGTTTTCTCTCTCTAGCCTTTCTTAAACCAGGGGTTCTCACAGTAAACTGGTGCTTGCAGTTGTTACAATAGAAGTCACAAAGTTATTCCTCTCAAGTGCAGCTGCAGAGGACTGAGCAAAGATACAGTTATTATTTTTTGGAAACKAGAAATGGGATATTAGGAAGAAGTTCTTTGCATAAGGGGTGATTGGGCATTGGAATGTGCTGTCAAGGGAGGTGGTGGAGCTACCCCTGGAGATGTAGAAGAAAGATTGGACGTGGCACTTGGTGCCATGGTCTGGTTGACAAGGTGGTGCTTGGTAATAGGTTGGACTTGATGATTTCAAAGGTCTCTTCCAACCTATATGATTTGGTGATTCTGTAATATAGTATAAATATGGCAAAAGCAGTGAGCTGCTAGCCATGCTGTTTGCTCCCATCTGACCATACCACCATCCAGAGGCAGTTTTCTTTGATTRAGGCAGCATCTCAAAAATAACTTATACCTCCTTTTGTTCAAGCAGAGATTCAGTCAGGATTCTTGGTACACATGACCATTGTTTTGGTTTTTAAGGGTGGTGGCTTGATTATAGGATAATTGCACATTGATCATGTAAGTATTTGGGGGAGAGAAGGGGTATATGCAAGGTGAAGACTTAAATCATTTACAGAATTGCTCTCTTAGACAATGTTGGGTTATGTGCTTCTGTCCTAAAATAGAAGTCTGAAGCAATGGGAACACCTGCTTCTTCCCAAGTATTCCTTCTCCTGTTACTATATTCTATACAAATATTCATGTTCACTACTTATGTCTAGCACATATATAGTTTGCATGGCTGTTGTGACTGTTAGCTGTGCTTGAATCRCTGGCTGCAGGTCTTGTCTTCAGCTGTTTACAACTTAGGGTAATGTTCTTATGTAGAAGTTGATAAAATGTTATAGCTGTGTGCAAGAGTCAGTTGTTGGTAGTTATGTCTCATGAGAGTTTACTGTTGCTGAACAGTAATCGGAAGGTAAATGTTCTAAATGTGAGATCCACCAGATGTAGAAAGGGAGATCTACTTTATCTGTGGTTCAATTAAAAACCCCCTAGATATTTAATTTGCATTTTGGCTATATTAAGATTTGAATGTGAAACAGTGATTCAGCTTTAAACAAGGAGAACAGCCATTCCTTACGTTGTGGTGAGAAGTAGTAATTTCAGTCCGGTAATCTAATGGTGGCCAAACCTGAGGGAATTGTCTTAAACCATCTCAAGGGAACTATGACTAAGCCCCTTGTTTTAGCCTAATTAATATGCTTTGAAGGACTCTTTTAATGTTTGCAGCTGTTATTCAAACTGGTGTTAATCTAAGTAAGCAAAATAGTACCTGTGATGTAATACAAATATATAGAGTATCTGGGCAAGAAACTTTTTGTTTTGCTGTTTTTTGAATATTTGAGTAGTTTTGATGTTGATTCTGTTGCACCCAGATAAAGGCTAGGATCTGCTTGTGTACAAAGAGCTTTCCTTGATGTGTGGATGGAAAGGCTGCMAATGAATGCACAAGGAAAGTATGGTCTGTATCAATAGAGGTCATAACACATTTGAAATGTTTCTCTGCAAAATGAAAGCGTTGAAAAGAAGTTAAAGGAAACAGATGAAACCACAAGAGCAAACAAACAAACAAAAAACTAAAACAAAACAGAAAAATGCTAATGGGTTACTTCTGCAGAGAATTGCCATCCGTGAGAGATGGTAGATGATTCCCCAAACAAAATCAAAAACCAACGCTTTACTTGAATATTTTTTGATGGGCATTTGTGACTAGTACCACAAACTTCAAACTTGCTTCACTGAAGGGATGACAACTAAAGGAAGTGCTGCAAAGTGTGTAATATTCCCTTAAAAAAAGATGTTCTTTGATGTTTGATCTTTATATACTTTCAARCCTGAGCAAGAATGGAGATTTAATCTGTGAAACAGCGGCGAATAAGGACTAGGAAGAACTTTTTGAGTCATGGAAAACATTTTGAACTGAAGTTCAGTTTTAAGCTAATTACAACTTTTCTCTTGCTGCTTTTATCAGAGTACCAATTCACTGATCTCATAATTTTCCTTTAGTTTTTCAGCTTAAATATTTTTATGTATTTATAGATTTTTTTCATGTTTGTCTTTTCTGGAGTAAGTTAACTGAGTTTGTTTAACTTACTTTCATATGACTAGATGTTTGGTTTCCTTACAGTTTTGTTACCTTGTTTATACTCCTACTGTCTTACTCTCCTATTTATGTTGGTGACAACCACTTCTTGGACAGTGACATGGTAAATTCCTMTTTTCTAGACAGAACTTGCTCTCCTTTCATAGCAAGGCCATATTGACATACATTAAAGAATATAAATTCAAGCTAGGTACCAAGCTGGAAAAGAAGACAGGTCATGTTTCTAAACCCCTTCTGAAGGCTGCAGTCTCTGCCTGTGTTAGTGAATGAAATAGCCACAGTCAGCTCTCTAGCCTTGCAACAATGTGGAAGTATGCAGGCTACATGCATGCAACTGAACTAATTTCCCAGGATATTAGCTGTCCTGCCTATTGGAAGCAGTCCCTGGCCTGCCAAGGTATTTTCTGGCAAGATTCTAGTAGGTACAGGGCAGTATATTTCCTGGGCTCATGCTGATTGTGGTCTTCTGTCAGTGCAGTTTCCCTGTACTGTCTGAAGGAAACTGGTGAAATGTCAGGTGCTCAGGTAGTCACTAGGCTTTGYTTACACTGGCAATAGTTAGAGAGGGCTGTAATATTGTTTCTGATGCTCTTAAGAGTATTTATTTCCAGTATCACATTTTAGTTTTGAAGGAAATTTAATTTAATTGGGRAAGAAGTAGTTTCAGAAGTATGCTTTCTCCTTATAGCACCACAGAAAAGAGCCACAGAACCACTGAGGTTGGAAAAGACCCTAAAGATCAAGTCCAGATGTTAGGCTTTAACAGCTGYGTTCACCATTAAACCACATTCCATCTCTGAATCTTTTAAATCCAAAGATGGTGTCACAACACTTCTGTGGGCAGCTTATTTCAGTGCTTGACAARCCTTTCACTGAAGAAGTTTTTCCTAATACCCAATCTAAACTCACGTTTGAGGCAGTTTCCTCTAGCTCCATTGCTTGCTACTTGGGTGAAGGCACTGATTCCCACTCCATCCTCCTTTTGTGGAGCTGCAGAGGGTAATAAGGTCTCTCCTGAGCCTCCCTTTCTTCAGGCTAAACAACCCCAGCTCCCTCAGCCACATCTCTAGTCCTTTCACCACCTTCTTTCCCTTCTCTGGACATGCTCCAGCACCTCAGTGTCCTTCTTGCCTCTCCTGTAGTGAGAGGCTCAACAGTACTCAAGGTGCAGCCTCACCAATGCCAAGTACAGGGGGATGATCCTGCTGGCACACTATTTCTGATACAAACCAGGATGCCATTGACTGTCTTGGCTATCTGAGCACGCTGTCAGATCATGTTCAGACAGCTGCTGACAAACTCCCCCAGGTCCTTTTCCACAGGCAGCTTTCCAGCCACTCTTCCCCAGGCAGTTTGTTAACAGATTATGTGTTACCACTGAATGACTTAGTTCTYCTAACAGTATTTACTCACCCAGCTTTATGTTGTAGAAGGCACAGAATTTTATCAGAAGTGTGCCCTCTGAGACAGAATCAGCCAGCAGAAGAGTCCTTAGTGCTGAGTCAGAGGGAAAAAATTAGGAATAGCACTGTAGTTGTCTATAAGCCAAAACTCTCTAAATCAGGCTCACTGCCATAGCTGGATTTCTATTCACTGCAAGGACTATCCTCGAGTAGCAGGAATGGCATTCCTGATCACTGAGAGTTTATGAGGAATAGAGTGTGACAGCCCTAATGTTAATTGCCTTGTGCTCAGGAAGCCCATGGTAAAAACTTGTATCCAAGTTAGAAAATGCTATTTGTGTGCATTAGAGTAGAACTACAGCTAACTTCTATATTTTAACAGATAATAGAACAGAAAATAGAATTTATTTTAAAAATACTAAAAAAAACTTGATTATGTACTTATTACCATAGCTTTAGAGCTGTAAAGTCTTCTCTTCTTGGAGTATGAATTGATTAGGTCTGAGACAAAATATAAACAGATTCACAAAAGTCAGTCTCTTGCCCAGTGACTGAGAGGTAATTTTTATAGCAGTAATCCTCTCAGGCATGGGATGTCTTTTAATCAAATTCAAGGGTAGAAATGCAGTACCTACAAAGAAGGGGAAAGGTTGAAGTCAGCATTCTTTTGTATTGCTTCTTACTGTTTGGTTGTTATTGAGATTTTTTCCATTTAGTTAAACCAAGCCACTCAGTTCACTTGGAATGTTGTTGATAATAAAGAATTGCATTAATATGATGAAGTCTTCCATTGCCCAAGAAACTTATCTGCAGTTCTCAGTCAAAGATTTTTAAATTAGAAAGGCCATGGCTGAACTATTCAGTAAAAGTCTATAAAAATCCCTCCCTTGAGATTCCTCTTGCAGGTAGAATTTAAGTGACCTAATAAAGCCTGAAAGTGGTGCAGTGTCRTTTATTTGTCTGCCTATGTGCTTCCAACAAATGTTTCAAAATGCTGTAATTTTTTTCTGTGGGAGTCTTAGCTCCATGGTAACCATATCCAGTTTAACTCTTTAGGGATCTTGTCACTGTAGAGAAGTCTTCTATCTAAAGATTAAATTTACTCCAGCCACGTTTTAACAGTCTTCCTTTCCTTCCTAACTTCCCCCAAGCAAGGTTTTGTTAAGTGTGGATGCAACTGATCCTCTGGTGTAGGATGACATCACTTCAGAATAATTCTTCATGTTTTCCTCACGAACAAGAAGAGAAATACAGGGTTAGGACAAAGTAATACTAAGATGATGAGTCAGACTGTAGTCTCACAATTTGCAGGAACAGTACCATTGCCACGTTTGAAGTTCAGGACGTGGGAAACAAAGTATTATGAGTATGGAAATATTCTTGCATGAATTRTTGAAATAATTGTGACCTTTAGAAAAGTAACAATGCTGTGACAGAAATGCTCTCCAAGTTACATAGGAGTGCCCATTCTCTTCCTTAGCATAAGATAAATTTTGAAGGGAAAAGGTGACAAATTCTTATGAATCATACTGAAGTAAAAATCTCATGTTCAGAAAGAATAAAATACACTAGAGAATATAGGTTTTCCAATAAGAAATGTACAAGGGTTGTGCAAGGAATTYTGCACTCAACCATAATAATTTGTAATCTCTGTACATTTGAAGATTTAGGAGGAAGTTTCAAGAATAAGATAACTGACTTATTCAGCTTTGCATGGTAACTTGTGGAGTGTACAAGGAGGGGGAAGGTTGTTTGTGAATATTTATCATTTTTCTGAAAGCAACMGTGTTCATTTTAAACCCCCACAGTGACATGTCAGAAGTTAGACCACTGATCTGACTGCTTCTGAAATCCCAAACCTGATGATATATAGTTTTTTGGATTGCAATTATTTGCCGTCACCTGTCTGTGTATAACCAGGGAGAGAAAGGTCTGTCTCATCTTGAAATCTGATGTTTGGTGCATACTGAATGTATATTTTATTGTTTTACTTTCCATCTATCTGTTCTCTCTTAAGCAGAAATCAAGTGTTGGCATGCTATGAGGACATTAAATTAATCTCATATTGGTCCTTCTGGTTACACTTCCATTTTATTTTCACTGTATTATATCTTAGTCAGTATAATGAAGGCATACTGAAATCCTGGTGACTTGCCTGAGACCTTCCCATCCTCTGTGCTGAAATAAACTATATGCTGCTATTCTGATAGGAATCACAATAGATGGTATATTTTTTTGTTGTAGTTGTTAATCGGAATTAGTTTTTTCTTGTTAGTCAAAGACATAGCTATAAAAAACTGGCATAGCTTGAAAACTGCGCRTACTACAGCTGAAATTGCTTTGTTGTTTGCTTGCATCACCAGTCTTTGATGTTACTACATATAGTACTCAGGGTACTGYGTATTTAAAATATGTCCCACTTCTATTTACCTGGGTCTTACTAAACACACGGAAAAGTATTTCTTTGGATTATTGATTGTCTTTGCCTCRTGTTCCTTATAAAATACTCAGACAGTGTATTGCCCTCCAAGTAGAAATTTGATTTTTTCATTTCCTTAATTTCATTTAGTATAAGCTTTTGCTAAGCAGATGTCATTGATTAAAAAATGAACATAATCAGAAGTTGCTTCTCTGACTCTGTGATTTGTCTGTATCCAGGCTTTTAACAGTGTGAGAAGTTAATGTCTTAATGTGTGCAACAGGTAACTGCTACTCTTCAGTGAGACAAAATATATTTTGTAAATGTTTTCAGGCAYACAAGGAAGAAATTGCGAGCAGCAGTTTTATATATTATATTCTTCCCTTTTTTGTGGTAGTAATAAATTGACTTGTTCTCTGTATTCCCAAATTTGGTATCTTACACTGGCATACTAGAAATAATGATAATTGAACATATGATTTATTGCAGTATTTTCTTAAGTTTGGTGAGCAAAGAATTTTGTTAAAAATTGAGATTATTAAAACTTCAAAGAAGAGGAGGGAAGGAATTAGACTATGATGTCTTCTGAGTATTAATTTTAGAATTACCTTTAAAAAACTCCAAACTTCTTTCAGACATTCTGCCTAAGTAAGACAGTTTTGATTTTTAAAAAATAATTGAAGCACCCAATTTATATTCAATTTAGCTACATTTCTATTTCTGTAGAAAGGAGTAGAACTAGATGATTCTTTTCCTATTTTAGATAACACATAATCCACAATAGATTTGCAAGTCATATCACTTCCTGTCTCCACTTCAATTCACCAGCTTCCTAATTTAGAACAGAAAATTCAACTCACTTATCCATATGTATTTTGTCAGCTCTTTTTTTTTTGTTGAGAGTGGTGATGGTGTTTGGGTTTTGTTTTTCTCTGTAATGATATCAAAGAATTAMAGCCTCAGACCAACATTTGATTGTTTGATGTGCTTGAATTTCAGACTACAGACGGTCTTAATTCAGGAAGTCAGTCTTTCATATTTGTCTGGTAAATAGTTCTTGTGACATTACTCAAACATTATGTAATAAAATTTATTGTTATGCAAATACCATTATTATCTTGTTTATTAAATTAATTGTCTTGAATATTTATTTTCAGTTTATTTATTTGTCTGTGTTTTTTTCAAAATTGTCTGTGAAAGTCGAGAGGAGTCTGAAATACATTACATGGAAGCTAGGAAGCAGAAAAGAGAACATTAGCATGCTTGACCAATTCCAATATAGAAAAGAGATCTAGAATTAAAAACGTTGACTAAAATAATATACTTACTCAGGCAAAAGCACTGGCATGAAAATATGAGATTAGCACTGAAACTGTGGAGACACATAAAATTATGTACATTTGATACAAAAAGCAGAAAAGTGCCAATCATGTTACTGAATTTGTGCTCTTAGGCAAATAAAAGACATTGAAGTAAGATGTATTGTGAAATTTCTGCAAGGAAGATGAAGAGGAGTTTGTAGGAACAAGAGAGGCAGGAATCTCTTCAAATGCAAAGCTGTACAGCCCCCTATGTCAAGTTGTTTCATCATATAGAGAACAGCCAGTTCAGTTCTGTGCTGCTGAGGTTGAAATGCTTAATAAAAACTCTTYGGGGAAGCACTTATTTCAGGAGATGGGCTTTATTTAGGGTACTCAATATATGTTATACAGTGCAGAGTGAAATCTGTCTTGGAATTAAGTGTTTTATACTTTTATTGTTAAATGGAGAAAGATTAAAAYGAAGGCTATCCCATGAAGGCTGCTGAAGTCACAAATGACTGGTTGCTCTGAATGTGTTAAGGTTTGTGGAATCTATTTTTTTCCCAGATCTGAGGTTTAGAATAGGCCTATCTGAACAAATTACTTGTGGATGTTTATCTTAAAAAGCATATAATGTCCATTAAACATACATGTAGAATATTGGAATTGTATATTACACTTTTACTAATGGTGTGGTCTCCCTGAAGAATGCTACACTAAAAATATAGTAAAGTATTTTAAGTACTTTCAGGCTTAGCAAACTTAAATGCCAGCTTTTCATTATGTCCTAAATGATTTCCAGTTAATGCAATACATTTAAAAATAAGCCCTATTTTAGAAATTTGAGTCAGTTATTTCTATAAATGACATATAATCACCCTGAAATTATAGTGCTAGCTGTAGCAGATGATTCTGTAGTTACTTGAATATTTTKTCTTTTGTCAATGAAGAGTGTTACTCCTTTAATATAAAATTAGTTTTGTTTGGTGTTATTCTCAAATTATTATATTCAGAAAATTTTCTCTCACAACTTTTCTAGCATGGTCTAGAACCATCAAAGACTTTTTTACACTTAATTCTAAAGCAGAGACAAAAAAATCCAAAACAGTCACGTGAAAAGAAATCTGATRTCCTAACTATCATGATACAGAATGGGAAAGTTAGCAAGTCTCTCTAAGGGAGTTATCTCAGCCTTGCATTGGAAGATCAGCTCAGATCTTTCCAACACACACAGCTGCATTTTGTTTATGTTGATATTASATATAGATACATGTCCAACCTTCACGGAACTTAGAAAAGTATYTGCTGTCTCTGTGACTATGTAAACYTTTTTKWATTTTTCTTTATATAAAACCCAGTTTCTCTAATTCACTCAGTAAAGGCTGCAAAGCTTTGGCAGCAATTTTTGCAGCAAAAATACTTTTATTCATGCTTTACTACATATATTACTATATAATTTGGAGCTTCATGCACAAACCTTCTGCTTTCCCAGTTTTGTTCTGAATTCTCTTATAAAAACTATTGCTAATAAAATCAGTTTGATATRAAATTAATGCAGCAGTGTATTGGCTTGTGGATATACCAGCTATTCTTGCAGTATAACCAGAAATGCTTAGAGGTTTTGCACACATATGCTGCATGGAAGTTCCACTAAGGACAGGGAAAAGTCTCAATTTTGTACCATGATAATCATCGAGCCTCTGATTGGTTTCACTGTGTGTCAGCAAAACCTGTCCTTCATCATATGATGAAGATATTTGATGTCATGTTGTCACACACCATAGTGCCTCATAGTGTTTCATCTCACTTGCTGCGAAAATATTAAGAACTTGGAAGCTATAATATAATATAATACCTGTTTAAAGTATTYCTTATTTCTGTTGCTGTCTACAAATGAACTCTGCTTTTTTTGAGAGCTGGATTTGTAATTTCTTTTATATATTATTTATTGTTATGCCAGTGCAGGCTATTTGTGCACTTGTTTGTGATCTAAAGTGTATTATAATGCTATTTATAGTAAACTCCCTCAATTATTATTTAAATTAATTTTTAAATGAACCTACTCATAAAAAGCAGAAAACACTAGTTCTGTATCAGAGAATCAGAAAAGTACAGAATATTCTGAGTTGGAAGGGACCTACAAGAATGACCAAAGTCCAATTCCTGGCCCTGCTCAGGGCATGCCAAGAGTCACACCCATGTGCATGAGAGCATTAATGAAACATTTCTTTGCCCAGCCCTGTGTGAAAGCTCTACTCTTCACTCTCCAATGGGATTTGAGGAAAAAAAGTAAACTGTATTTTGGGTTTTTAATTTAGATTATTCAGTAAATTCATCTAATGCTTTTGAGGCAGAAYTTTGTTGCTGCCCCTATAGTAGTTTTATTTTGTATGTCAGTAGTTCTTTTCAGTTAGCCAAATACTGCTCATGGTACTCTGTGAGCATTTCATACCCAGTGGACAAGATATTAGGAAGGGATAGTACTCTTCTTACTTCTGTAATTAATGTACAGTATCTTACAAATATGCTAGAAGATTTCTGGCTTAAGATTTGATATATTAAGAAAATTAAGTAACCTGTCTTGCTTGTTTATGTGCTGTGAGTACTTACTTTTTTTGTGAGGTACTTAGACTCAATTATTTGTGTCCTGGAAATACATAGAGTAAAACACCTTGCTGGTACAAGYCCTTCAAATTCAATTGAACCTGTGGCTTGTCCTATCGCTACTAAAATAACTGCTTAAGAATACCTTTTTCATCTCATTGTGCTGCCTGTCAGGTTATGTTACCTGCTTTTCGGTTTCTATTTTATTTCTGGTAAATTGAGATGGCATTTCACATTTTTGTTCAATTTTCTTTATATGGAAAAAAAATTAGAATCACAGAACTAAGGCAGAATCCTCAGTTTGAAGACCTTGGTAAAGAAGGAGAGAGAGGGTAGAAAGTTCCAGTGTGGCAAATGACTTAATGAGGAAGGAGATTGATATACAGATTTTGAGATTTAAAAAGGGTGCTGCTCTCTTGCAAATAGATCATATTTACCCATTTTTTTCTTCCCATGCAGAATAGGCGATAAAAGAGATAAGAGAGTTGGAAACAGACCCTGCTAAGCATAAAGGGGCTATAGATAGAAGGAGGCAGAGAAGTGGCAGAGAAGTAGAGAAAACTGGAACATTTTGTCCCTTTTGACCTTTGGGCTGGAGACGGAGGCAGACAAGAGGTGTAAAAGTCAACATTCCAGACCTTCTTTGCCACTGGTGACCATGACACAGGTTTTGGTTTGGATGTGTCTGTGTGACGTGGAGGTCTTTTGATTGTGTCTGTCTCTTAAACAGATGCTCTCAGAGTCTCACAGACAAGCTGAGATAAGCTTGTGGGAGACAAGTCTCTAACCTGCTACATTTCTACATTTTGCTGATCCTGACAACCCGTGATCAAACAAGTATCTCTAACATATGTGAAGGGAGCTCTGAATGGAATATATGTGATGGCATACCTCAAAGAACAGGCCTAGTGTAGGGGTAAAGGGATATTTTCCTTACATTTTGACTACAAAAAAGGAGCAGATTAATGAAATTAATTGAGCACTGTTAGCATCTACCTGGTACAGAACATAGTTGTATTTTTTTCAGTAGAGACTCAGTTTGATGACAAGACAGATCAATGTTTTGTCAGGCTTAAGAAAAGTGTTTATAGCACTGTTGTATGTTAAACCTTGCAGATTTGTTTATATGCTGTACTGGGTTTGGCTGGGAGATTTGACAATATCAAAATACAAAACTGACCCTGATTTAAGTTTACAGTGGTGTCTTTTATGTATTCTTTAAAACGCATTGTTCACACTTGTTGTTTTTTTWTTTTTAGCTGTGTATGAAATTTTCATGCAAGTCTTGCCTGAACTGTGAAATAGAGTTTACATCTTAAGAACAGTGACTGGGCGTTTGGGCATACATAACAGAAGTAGCCAGAACTCTCCTTAAACTGAAATAGAAGCATTGAGTGTGGGGTGGAGMAGGCAGACAGAATACAGAAACAGAGAGAATTGGTTATAAGATTGATGGRCTAAATGAAGATTGGAGAAAATCAATATATGACAAAGACTGTGGTGTGAAATGATGCAAGGAATGGACATGAGAGATGTGCAAAATTGAAAAAGACAAACTGATAGCTGGGCTGAGTAGGTTCAACTTTTTGAAAGTGATCTAGGTTCTTCATGTTGCAGTACAACTCTGAGATATGAGTTTTATTCATTATGATTTTGCTGATTCTGTATAGGCATTCTCTCAGATAGGTTACAGTGAATCTCCAGAGGCATGTTTCGAGTTCCCATTGAAACAAAGACCATTAAAACTTTATTGGTATAGGCTTAAAGTAGATACTCTGTGGACTTTGTAGCTAGTGATGCAATCTTTTGAAAGACATAAAAATCACTGAAGTAGTGATGCAGAAAATTTCGTCTAGAAATAGAAGGATACTTCAGGAGTGTTATTCACATAAACATATTTTTCCTTTCATGGACATCAAAATACAAGAAGAGGATTGTGTAGGAGCTTTAGATGTCTTTGAGCCCTGTGCCAATGAATACAGATTAGATACAGAAGATAGAGAAGCAAGATTGTAGGATGGAAGTGTTTGCTAACTTTGGTGTGGTAGGTTGTAAGTCTCCTATTATTCTAGCCAGTTTTAGTTTGAACTAAAATATCTGTTAGAGATGGAGGAGAGACAGTGACACACTTGAATGTGGCAGAGAGCCCTTTGTAACTCTGATAACAGTATAAAACACTTGAGAGTTAACACTGTTATTTTCACACCTGCCTTTCTCCAAGTAGATAACTCTTCTCAGACTTTAGCAGATCACATTTTTAGCAGAATAAAACAAYTGAGCTGCAAAGAGGTCTGAAATATTAGTTTATGAAACAGTTTATTTGAAATAGTTTTTCTCTCATTGTAATTTAAATCATGTCAGCGTTCTCATCTGAACATTTAAAAACAAGGATAGTGAGTGCTACCTTTGCAATGCAATTGCCTTTTCAGCAGCATAAGAGTATATAATTTGTTCATGATTTATTACAGTAAAAATAATACGTTTTCTGACTGCATTCATAAATTGTAGATGCCCATAATGTATGAAATCTGCCTCACTGTAAAGTGGGATATTACAGGCAAAAATATTTGGAAAATATTTAATAATCATTATCAGGTAAAGCTTTAGGTAAAGTCCCTTTTCTTGAGTTCTGCTCTAGAACTGCTGTGAAGTAATCATTTCTGAAGAAATCTTTTTTGAACCAAAGTGCAGAAATATGCTTCTAATATGTTTCATTCATTTAAGTGTCAAAAGTGTCTGTATTCTAATTAGGGATTTCATGATTTTAACATTCAGCCCTATATATTTATTATGTTTTTGTCTGCTGTGTTTATGATGCAGTTATTTGGTTCTTATCACTGTGAAGGGAGTGTTGTTCATAGCTATTAACTCAGGCTTATCTTTAGGGTTTTATCATAACAACCACACTCGAGGGATGTCAGCCTGCTGTAGGTGACTAAAGATACTATGTAGCATTTCAGTTTCATTGGTAGATTTTCTTCATTTGAAATTGAAATTCATATCTTGATAGCGTGAAGAGTCAGCATTAAGTAAAGAACTGTAAAATGAAAAGGTTCTTATTGTACACTCAATCCAAACATGCTTAACCCCTTTGTACTTGAACTTGATGAAAGGTGTTTAAGTGGGGGCTACACTGCCCAATGCATTCCTGCAATTGTCCTAGTTCATGTGATTATCTTGTGTAATCATTTAAAGAGAATGTATCTCTGCRTGTTCATTTAGTTCCTAAGCAGTCAGGTAAGAGTGGAAGTTTTTCTGCACTAGTTGTCCTACTGCTCTCGCTTTCTGCCTTAAAATCTTGTCTGCGGAGAAATAGATGTCCCAAAACATCTCCAATACACAGCCTGTTCTAACCACCATGTATACAGGCATATATGTAAAATTTAACTAGAATTTGCTTGAAGACAAATAGGTTCAATTCCATTCTTTCATTGTGGCTCTGCAATGTTTGTGGTTTCTTGCAGATGTTGAAAATATCTTTTGTAAAGCAGAGTGCATTATTGATTACAGCAAAAGAAGGATAATGTAAGGKTAGTGGGGCTTGCTGACATATCAAATATTTTCTGCCTGATTAATATCACAGTTATAACTTCTGTGACTAGAGACACATAATGCTATTGCATAATATTGGCGTATGGGGTTTGAAGGTTCTGTGGTTTTGGTATTTTTCTTTTTTAGAATTTTAATACACACTCATTGTTGTGTCACGGTTTTAATTTTGGCTGCCAAGAATGAATACTTTGTATTCATGTTAGACTGAAATATCAGTGTTAACCAACTAACATGACATTCTGAATCTGGTTCAAGATCAACTCAGAGCCTCCTGGGTCCCAAAATAATTTGAAGTAAAATATTCAGCCAATCTTATCTTCAGATTAAAAAGCATTTTACAGATTTCAACTATGTGAACAGAACCTTTTACAAAACTCTGTTTTCTGTCCAGATTTCTCACCCATTTCTCACATAACAGGAATAGGAAGTATCATGACTCCTATTTCCCCCACAAGTAATCTAACTCTAAACAACAGTGTTCAGGCAAAAATCTGTCTTTGCTTCCTAATATTTGTATCTGACACACATAGTGTGTCTTAGATACATCAAGCCTTCATTTTTAAATGAGTGAAATCCAGTAAAGAATTTGTTTTTGTAATATCTTAATTTTCAGAAGACGAATATGACTGTTCAATAAGTGACACTTCTCTGAAAGTGTCTTGTAACTTCTAGGTCAAATGGCTTGTATTTTCTAAACAAAAGCTACCCAGATGATAGTGTCAGAGAACATGTCAGTAGTAGTTGCTGGAACATTTCCTTATTATCTTACTTAAGAACTTGAATTTCTGTGCCTTAGCACCAAAGGAAAACCATAYGATACTAATTTGGTTTTCAGATAGTGTGGGATTTGAAATTTATAAATAAATTTGCCTATATTGTTTATTTAATCATGAATAAGCATCTAAAAACCTCAGAAAATTTCATGAATGCAAAAATTTGGAGGTGGTAAAGTGTAAGTCAGGACTGAAATGGGAGAACTAATAACAAGTGGATGTACAGAACTTACTAGAAAAGAAAAAGGAACAAATATGAGAAAATAATTTTAAAGATCTATGCTTTGGTAGTCACCGTAATGATTACTGAATTTTTTCAGAAATTACAGTTATTCTTTTCAGCTGTATTCTGTGATACAGATACTAATCTTCAACCTCCTGGCTTTTTTTGAGGCTCCAAGGTGATAATTTGAGATGCTCTTTTTATATGGAGACAATAATAAGTTTGTAGCAGAGTATTTATTAATCYAGGATAAAATATGAAGGAAGCAAGTACTAGATTTTACAGGAGATGGTGCCAGGTGCATTAGTTTTAAGAGATTTTTCTCTACACTAATATTTTATGAATGTGTCTTCATTTTTTAAGACCTGCACTAGTTGCTCTAGTTTATTTCCAAGTTTTTGGTCTTGTCTGGACACAGCTATATGAAATTTGTTCTCATCCATCCTTTAACTTCAGACACCTGATTTGTCCCTGAATTAATTTTCATTCTGCTCTATTAAAATCTGAATGTATATTTACCGTTCTATATTTTGGTTTAAAGCTTCTCTGTTTTTCTTGTGTAACTGACTATGAAGAGAAGGTCTAGCAGATGCACTCTAAATCTCTGCCTACCTGACTGATATACTACTGTTTGAAGTATGAGTGGAATTGATATAACTTAAATCACTGATCTACCCAGTGGTAATAAAAATAGAATGAGAGKTTTTTCTGTTTATACTTTGCAGGTTTAGATTAACAGAAAGTTGTAAGTTCTGTGTGAAGAAAAATGTGTGTCTAGTTTTGGGAAAAGAAAAGAGGACAAAATAAAAAAGCCAGAGAATACTTGAATATTCATATCTCTAGTAATTTTCTTTCCCCAGATGAGTTTTATAGACATGAACATTTTGAAATCATGGATGTCAGGCAGTAATTTCTGTGGCAGAAACTCACAGTGGGAATATAACAGTTTCCTTGTAAGACAGGTTGAAGTGGTGATAGATTTTGTAACTCGGTAATTTCCTTTTTCTTCATATGTCGAGAAAGAGATGAATCCAACCTAGCATATGTGCAAGCATTAAATCGGCCTCAGTATTCATGATTAGAATATCCACTTTAGGTCTTAGTGATAACTAAGGTTTCATGGAAGCAGGCAGCGTGATCATGAATTTTGAAATTTCAGACACACAGTAACTTGTAAACTTGTATAAGGAAATTTGTTACTCTCTGCCAGAGAATAGTGTCTGCATTTGAAAAAAGATATCAAAAATAAGAATTCCTTCTGTTTCCTTGCTTACCGTTGTGTGCAATATTTGCATCAGCAGTCAGTTGAACCAATGGTGTTTTTATGATGRTGTAACATTAAAAAAAACTGATGAGTGTTCTGTACATCTTGGGACATATGCCAACCTAGCATGCTGGGAAGCCTTTTTCTGCTGTGTAAAACACTCAGCAAGCAGTGTACCTGTTGTTGCTGGTTTTGAAGTTTATCTTCCTGTTTCACACTATTTCCCCTGGGCATAAGTGCTGTAAGGAGGGATGCTAGTGACTGGGGAAACTGGAAGGGAATTTGGAGCCCATGACTGGAACCCAGCTTCAGATGAGGCAGCCCTGTGTCTGCGGTGCCAGCAACTGGAGCAAGTAAGAGCATCTTCATCAGTGGCTCTGGGCTCTGTGGATCTTAGAAAGACTGGCAGCTACTGGGGGAACTGGGGGGAGTGAACTTGAGCCAGGAACTGGAATCAGACTGGATGAAGGGACACAGAGTCTCTATATCACCAACTGGAGCAAGCAAGAGTTTCAGCATCAACTGCTGGTGAAGGACCAGGGGTCATCAGTCCTAGGTGCAAGCTGTAGGGGTCTGGGTGGAGTGAAGTGAGGGTCTCAGTGGGGACTGATCCAGATACCCAGAGGGTATCTGGAATGGGAACTACAGTTCATAGGGCCCATATGCCTAAACACCAAGTGGGTGTGACACTGGAGTTTACATTTCCCCTAACCTGGCGTGTGAAGGCCATGCATGTATAATTTGCAAAGCAAACTTCCATATGGCAAGTAAGAGGCCCAGATATTAGGCAGAAAGCCTGGGCTGATAGCTGAGGGAACTGCAAATTTCTGTCTGCTTGTGAGTCTGGAGAGTTTCTCTAACAAACTTCAATCCRTCCTGAAAATAAATTCTTTTTTCCTGTTGTGGGAATAGTCAAACACTGGAACAGGTGGTCCAGAAAGGCTGTGGAGTCTGAGTCTCGGGACATATTCAAAACTTAAATGGATATGGTCCTGAGCACCTCATTGATGTTGACTCTACTTTGGGTACTCTACAGGGGTAGCACTGGACAGTCTCTAAAGGTCACTTCCAACTCAAGACAGAAACAGAATTTTCAAGGTTGGAAAAAAAACTCTCAGATCACTAAGTTCATCTGTTAACCTAGCACCACTGCATTACCGCTAAACCATGTCCCCAGGTGCCACATTGAATATAGAGGTGGTGATTCTGCCACTTCCCTGGGCAGCGTGTTCCACCCTGACCACTCTTTCAGTGAAGATTTTCCAATCTGTTGTAACTTCAGACCATTTCCTTTCACCCTGTCCCTTGTTATCTGTTAGAGGAGGATGACACCCACCAGGCTGTAATCTCCTTTCAGGCAGGTGTAGAAAGTGATAAGGTCCCTGATGTGCTACCCTTAGGCTTATCTCTAGCGAGCCTGGTTTTATCCTTTTCCCCATTGAAATCTAATTTAAAGCTGTTTCAGTGAGCCCTGCTAAATCCTTTTTCTGCTTTGGGACAGGTGCACCCCATCTGTTGTCAGCAGGCTTGGAGTTTTGTAAACCGATCTGTGATGAAAAACCACAAAATCCTGCTGGTAACACCAGGCTTAAAGCCAGTTGTTCCTCTGTGTGATTTCCCTACTCCCACCTTTCCCTGCAACTCCCAGGACAGAGAATGCTACTTGTGCTCCAGATCCCTCAAAGAGTTGTCCCAAAGCTGTGAGGTTCCTCTTGATATACCTCAGACTTCTTCTTGGGACTTCATGGCTGCCCACCTGATAAACCAGTAATGGATAATAATCAGAGAGCCATACCAGACTGGAGAGTTTCTTGCTCATATCTCTAACCTGGACCCCAAGGAGGCAGCAGACATCCCTGTGGGGTGGATCTGGTCAGCATATTGATCCCTCTGTTTCTCTCAGAAGGAAGTTGTGGATGACTTTTTTTTTCTCCTATCTATCAGGGTGTGGCAGGTAGACTGACTCACCCTGGGCAATTCCCCAACCTGTGAACCTTTGTTGCCGTGTTGTTGCCGTGTGCCTGACCCTCGCTTCCAGAGCCTCGTGCCCATGGTATAAGGGCACCTGGGAAGGTGAGGGAGGCTGGGAGGATCWTGCCTTCAGTAGAGATCTGGTTCCATTCCCCTCATCTCTTAGGTCCCCTTCTGCTGSCTGGTGACAAGAGAGTTGGGGATCCTTTCCTTCTTGTGATGTGGCTGGCTGGTGAATATAATTTCATGTGAGTTTGTGAAGTGCAAATTATGTATGGGATTATTAAACATTTAAATTTTATGAACTTCTCTGCTGAAAAYGTATCCAGGTTTGGCTCTCTAATTTGCTAGTGAATGTGTTGGTTGATTTTTGGTAAAACAGGTATTACAGAGTTCTTAAGTGAACTTCATGAAGTGATTTGCAAGTCAGCAAGCACTTCTAGCATCCTATCTGGGACAGGACCAATGGGGAATACAGTGATACTGACTTTTCTATAGAAATCAACTTAATTGCACTTTCACAAAATTGCACTTTCCTTTGGCACCATCTAATTTATGAAAAAGGCACAAAGCAAACCAATATGTCTTTATTATGCTTTGTAACCTCAATTAGTAGACACTGAAAAATACTTTTCCTAATTTTATAGAAATCATTCTATTTCCAGTAATTGTGCTTGCCCTCCATTATAATCCAATGTAATGACCTCAGTGACTGAACATGTAGTTAGCTCACATATTCCCACTCAGTTTGCTAGAGGATASTGATTGATTTGTCACTTTTTAAAGATTGCTACAGCTTGCAGATTTGCAGGTACCTCCTACTGGAGTAAAATTTTAAGTCTTATCTCAAACCACGATGCAGGGGAAAGTGCCATGCAGCTGTGTGTTGATGGTTTGAATATTTTATTTTGGAGGATATAGTTGATGGATATGATTCATTTATCCTCTTTCAATATCCTGTCTCTGCCAGTTCTTGTCTAAACCTTGAGTATTCAACTTTCTGTAGCCCAGGTTTTGTAATATGTGTAAATGCTTGACATGGAACGGACGGCAGTTGAATATGCTTTAATTTTCATATTTTATTTCTGTGCTATCTCTTCTACTTTCAGTCTTTTTCTTTCATGTATTTTGTATGGAGGCTGCTAAAGTATCTGCTGTGTTTTTCAAATCCTGTTTGAAAGATTTCTGTTGTAATTTTCCCTGCATCTGATGCCCTTCTCTTTTCAGCTGTAACAGATRTGGATGATTGCTGCGTATTAGTGAGGTTTTTGTTTTAAAGAATTGCCAAAAATATCAGAGAGTTCACTTCTGAAATAAATTTCAGAAGTCATAATCCAGGATTGGGATGGATAGTTAAGTTCAAATATACATGACAGTAACTTGTGGTTTTCAGTAATTTTTTACTGAAATAGGAATGTAGTTAATCTTAGCAGACTTWAAAAACTTTTACTGAAAGAAAACATGACAAACTAACATGTATGTGCTTATAGGTAGATAATTGTTTGTCTCACTGTATGTCCCTCATTTTCAAAGCTGCACACTAAGTATCCCTTTTGTCAACAACTGATAAAGGCAATGTATAAAATCCTGAATGGTATTGAGTTCTTTAAAGAAAAATCCTAAGATTTTTGCCTTAAAGTCAGCATTTAAGTTTCCTAGCAAAAACTGCTAGCCCAAAAGGAAAATCTTACATTTTTAACCAAGTGTGGTATTAAATAAATACCTGAAATATTTATAGTTGATAGTTTAGAATGGTTATATACAGAATACATGATAAATAAATAGTAATAATAATAAAATAGCTAAATAAAGTACACACCCATTCTCATTTTGAAATAGATATGATCTAAATGTCTTTTGCTGTTGGTATCTTTACTAATCTGGTAGTGGTCATGCACTAAGATTCCAAGAGGCTGACAGCTTCTATTTGGATTCCTTCTTGCTGTCAGGTGTCAAGTTTTTTAAATTGGTTCATCTGTAATTGAGACAAGRCACTGGCTATTCCATTAATATTTATGATCTTTCAAACAGTAAAATTTCTAAGGTAAAGCCTGCAGATTGAGTTTATTATGCCAAAATCTCTTACATTTGTGAACTTCAGTTAGCAGTTAATTTCTGAAATGAAAATAAATTTGTTGTAAATTTGCCATTATGGAGATCCTGTGCCATATCTTTCTGTAGCTAACTGGTTAGCCTGCTTCACTTGCCCCAGATGTAAAAGAAATGGGTAAAGCAAGCAAAATATATACAAGTACATGCATACACAATAATGTATGYTATGTTCATTTCTCTCTCCAAAAGGATGCTCAATTAAAATGAGCTATGATACCTTTCTTTCCTAATATAGTTATATATTTCTTCATTTGCTTGTATAACCYTTGCCAGAGGTGATGAATGTGAGAGTGCAAAGCATGCCAATAACTGACACCTCAATTCATGGAGTCATAGAATGGTTTGGGTCAGAAGGGAACTTTAAAGATCATCTAGTCCAGCACCCTGCCWCAGGCAGGGACATTTTTCAGTGGATCAGGTTGCGCAGAGACCTGCTCCAATGATGGGACATCCACAGTTTTCTGGACAACATGTTCTGGTATCTTATCACCCTTATTCTAAAATAGTTCTTTCTTGAGTCCAGTCTGAATCTACTCTTCTTTCATTTAAAACTGTTGTCATTCATCCTGTCCTTACTAGCCCTCATAAAAAGTCTCTCTCCATCATTCTTAATAATCCCTTTAAGTATTAAGTATCCCTTTAAGGTCTCCCTGAAGCCYTCTCCAGGATGAGCAGCCCCAATTCTCTCATCCCTCTAGATGAGATAATTGTTCCCACCSTGTCAGCCTTTCTTGATGAGAGAGCTGCTCCAAACCTCTGTGTGTTTCCACGGCCCTCCTTGGAATCTGCTCTAACAAGTCCATTCAATAAGTAACGATAAGGTCTATTGGCAGAGGACACCTTTCTTGGCTWATTCTACTTCCTTGATCAGCATGATGTGTATCTTGATGCTTTTAGTCTATCTGCCATTCCATTAATTAACATGTATWCTTAATGTCGCTTCCTTTCTGTTGTGGTTTMACYYCAGCCAGCAGCCAAGCCCCACAYAGCCGCTCACTCACTCCCCTCACAGCAGGATCAGAGAATCAGAAGGGTAAAAGCCACAAACCCCTGGGTTGAGATAAAGACAGTTTAATAGAGAAAGCCAAAGCTGTGCACACCAGCAAAGCCAAACAGGGAATTAACTCAGTGCTTCCCACGGGTAGGCAGGGGTTCASCATCCCCAGGAGAGCAGGGCTCCATCACACGTAATAGTGACTTGAGAAGACAAACACCATYACTCCAAATGTCCCCCCATTCCTCCTTCTTCCCCCACTCTATACACTGAGCATGATGTCATATGGTCTGGAATGTCCCTTTGGTCAGTTGGGGTCACCTGTCTAGGCTGTGTCTCCTCCCGATACCCCATGTACCCCCAGCTTCTTCAGCAGCGTAGTCGTAGGAAAAGCAAAAAAGTTCTGTGCAAGTCCTGCTCAGCAATAAAAAAAAAAATCTCTATATTATCAACCCTGTGTTCAGCACAAATCAAAAACATAGCCCTGTAGTAGCTTCTGTGAAGAAAATTAACTCTACCCCTGCTGAAACCAGAAGATTTTCTTAAAAGAAAGACAGGATTCTGCTTGATAGGAGAGGACATAGTTAATTTGCATGAGGTACACCAGCCTGGTCTGCATGGCTCATTCACCCTATCTCTATTAATAATTTCTTCTTTTTCTCACACATTACAGTTTAAATAAAAGGATTAATTTTTAAAGAATTTTTAATACTTCTCTTAATGATAGAAGATACATAAGTATTTTGGATATTACRCTTGGTCTTGGTATGTGGTGTGGCTGTTCCTTTGTGGTCACTATCTCATGCTATCTCATTTCCATGAAGAACTGTGTAAAGGGAGGGGTGGAGAAAGCTGGGATTCAAGGGACAGCACACTATCTAAATGCTTTGATGGCAAATATAAAACCTGGAATTTGAATTGGAAAAAAAGAAGCAAAATGGTCAATACTACACTACTTARCATTCTGAAGAAATTTTTAATTTAAAGTTTTTTGGTTTTGTTTGGGTTTGTTTGGTTTTTTTTATGAAAAGGACTAGCTATGTTTTATTGCTGTATATTTGCTTATTCTGCCTTGCTGATGGCTTGATATAAGATATGGGAGTATGTTCCAGGGTTATGATTAGGCTTTGGTCCAACCACTGTTGAAGGAGTAGACTGACAACGGAAACCCCAATTCTATTTTTAATATCTTCTGAGAACTGTCATAGGGTGCTGTGTGAATTTCCATCAAAGAACTCTGCTGTCATCATAAGGATCCATTTGCARTGGACAGGCTGTGGTTACTGGGAGAAATTTGCATGCTTGCTGGGAGAAGAAAGGTCTTGGTATGTTACTACAAAGAAATATAGGGTTTTAATTTATAAAAAGATGTTTAAAAACCCAGTAGCAACTAAGGGAAGTAAAGCTACATCTCCTGAGAATCCATCATCTCCCCATGACCACCACTGATTTAAGATCTGCTCTGGATATTGGTTTCCTTCATTTGTTTGTGAGTTTTGTGGTGATTTACAAYATGAGGTGTCTAAGCACACTTTTGTTTTAGATGTTAACACRTACTGCTTGCCAGAAGATTTATTTATAGACATTTAAAGCAAAGGCCTAAGATGATATATTTATGTGACCTCTTCCTGATTCAATTGCATAACTCTGATGTCTGTATTTTGGGACCAAAACATTCATGCAGTATACACTTTGGTGTGGAGGTCCTAAAATCAATTTTTCATATTGCAGCAGACCAGATAAGGTTTTCTAATTGCAGAAATGAAAAATATAACTTGAATCTTTTATGAGCCTTTTTGGTTCATATCCTTACTCTGATATTAAACCTTGCTTTAGTTCTTGGATACATAATTTACTACAGTATTTCTAGTATTAATTTATGGAGCAAGTGTATTAGTGTTTATAGAAAAATTGTATCTTCAGTGCGGATAGTGTGGGGGAAAAAGTGCTCTCAAGAGATACAGAGAAGATTCATGTCTCTTTGGCAGAATAGCAGAATGTAACTGCTGTGAGACAAAATTGATAGCTCTGTAAACAGGAAACATCTGCTTTGTTGGCATGTATGTAAGCGAAAAAACAACACAAATGGTTTAATGACTGGAAATGTAGTTTGGGACTTTTTAAAAAGAGGTAGTAATTAAATATATGCTGATAAATTATCTTTCTTAACGGTTTACACTTTTATTTTTTTTTCCATTATTATAATACTTTATTTATGTATTTTTGATAAGCAGGCACAGGTTTTTTCTTCTGCTGCCTGTCAATATGARTGAAACTCTTAAACATGGAAACACTCAGCAGAATATGGCAATGTGAGTACCTGTTATATAGCCTTTGAAGTCAAATAGCAGTATAAAGTTGCCTATAAGAACATTTGAATTAGGACAAATAGGTATGTCCAAACAYAAAGTTAAAAATAATTATTTAAATTCCATTTAAATTGAAGTGGGTGACTTGTCATAGTTTTGATCTGAAGAATAAAAGAGAAGGAAAGAATACAAAAAGAATCCATCCTGAAAGACACAATACACTTTCTTTCCCTATTCACACTCTTAGTTTATGTCCAAAGAGGAGGTTCACATGTTTTCCTCCCTTTTGAGATTCCCAGCCCAAGGGTAATTGTTCCTGCTCCTTCCTGTAGTGTACCTTTCCCCATGCTTAGTAGGGGAAAGCTGCTTCCAATAGCTTGTCACTATTCAGTAAATCCCGAGATTTCCACAGGCATCTGTAGTAATTTTTGGAGACTGCTGATCAGTGTCATCAGTAAAGACCTACTGGGATGCATTTATAGTAACTATAGATAAGTGTATAGGCTTAGTAGGGTGTGGTTAATTTTTGTTTGTTTCTGTGTGTTTTGGGTTTGGGTCTTTTTTGAGGCTTAAACACATTTTTTGAGCTTTTACTTGGTTTTCTTCTTTTTCTCATGACTAGTCAGAAAAAGAAAAAGGTAGTTTTTATCTGATAAAGAGTAGGCAAAATGAAAAATCTATGTCATATGCTAGCTTTGTAACTGTAATAAAAATTATTTTTCAAGTGAGTAATCTATYTTGTCTTCCGGCAACAATAAATTCAAAATTTCAGTTAGTCAAATCTGTACTGCATAGTATACATGAGTGTCAGTCATAGAGTAACAGCGAACAATTATTTTGTTTATTAAGAATGGAATTGCCTCAGCACAATAAATAAAGATTAATACAGTGGAGCTTTTGGAAATTTGCCCCGAGGAATACTTTGTTGAGGGTTATTTTATATATTTGTACCTCCGTTATTTTATATATTTATACCTCGGTTATTTTGCAGAGGAAAGGTGATTTGACCGTGAAGCAAGACTTCTGATGTAGTTACATACTTTGCTCTGACTCTGACTTCTGTGTGGACRTGTGATCCACAATTACCAAAGCGTAGTTCTTAATTTCAGGAAAATTACTCTATTTTTGCAGTACAGGAACCTAAACAAACTGAATTGTTGCAGCTAGATGGCAAATGAATACATCAAGTTATTTTTCTGTATCATAGCCCTAAACCTAAAACAACCCAAGATTTGATCAAAGAAGCCTTTAATTTTTATGARCTTAATTAGGAAGTCTAAATAGTTAAGACTGTGTTGCCTTGGTAAATAATAAATTCAGCAGCCAGAATTTTTCCACATCCTTCATCTGAAGTGGAAAAGCAGTAGCAGAAAGAAAAAGCTGTACCAGAACTGTTTCCTGTATCAATTTTATGAAATTAATTTTTCACAATGTAAAAGGGATTAAAAAGACAAATTTGCCAAGTGTTGCATTAGCAAAAACTGAAGCAATAAATCCCAGTAATACTGTATGAGGTTATAGGTTTGAAAAGCTTTGTTCTTTTCAATGTGGAAGTAGTGCAATCATTTCAAGTAGTGTTCTATGAAGCTTCTGGTTTAGAATTGGTGTAATAATTGAGTATATTGGAATTGAGTAAATCAGAACATAGGTAAACTATGGACTATTTTTAAATGGGTCATTTAAATGGATTTATGCAACGGAAACACACAGTTAACTCAATTGATTTTTATACAGGTATTTAGGAAGTCTTGGTATGCTTCATCAGCTTGCTAACTTGAGTCACCTTTCTTCAATTACTTTCTCTAATGCAGTAAACAAGGAAGGGGTGTGACAAGTGTTTCATATACATCATTAGCCTTTTACCAGGTGTGAAATTTGACTACAGCAAAGTGATTTATCACTCTACCAAAAATAGATCAAGTGAAAAAGCATAGTGTTTTCATTGTTGTCTGGTGATTTAGACTTATATAGTAATAAATTGGTGTGATTCCTGTTATCATCATGACTGGTGGCACATTTAGGTTCGTCATTCCTGGGCAAGTACCTACCTGAATCTTTATTGCACCTGTGAGTACATTATAGGCAAAATATGTATGCTTTTTGAGAAAAYTGTTTCTTCTTGTAGTATAATAAAAGTTATATAAAATTGTCAATGATTAATTGTCAATGTCAATTTTATTTTATCAGTTAATTTTCAGCACTGAATATAATAGGCATTAGGTAGGTGTTCATTCAGTAGGTAATAAACTAAATCTGGAGTATCATTTTATAGCAACATCTGCATGTGTATATTCACTGTATTCATGGTTCTGTGCTTGATAATACAAGACATGTTGGAGTGTGTCTGTTTTTGAATACAACCCTTATACAAATTTTTGAGTGCTGGATAAATCATTGCTACTCTYTATTATGGAATGGAATATGGAATATATATGCAACATAAATGGAAAAGGATTTTCATTAACTGTTGGAATTTYTTTATTCTTAAATGCTGTGTTGAAAATCTAGTGAAGTGTGCAGGAGCAAGGTCACGTCAACAATACATCAATTCACCTTAATCACTGAATCCCTTTGCASCAAGTCAAGTAACTGAGTAATAAAAATATATCTTGCTTATGTTTTGACTTCCTACTTTATCACAGGAAGCTCAGTTTAAGTTCATCATCACTTTATATTGTAAAACCTGAGGAAGAAGACAGCCTGAACATCAAGACAAAATAGTGTTTGGTAGGAAACTATTAGACTGTGGTTCTTTAAAATCTCATTTTAAAAATTATACAGTATACTGCTTAATTCTRTATTGCTAAAGGCTAGGAATCAAAGTTTCCAGTTAAAAAAATGTAAAATATTTAATGTAGTCACAAAAGACATACTTTTGGGTAGAGTGAAGTTCTATTTTGGTAACTTGTTCATTCTGAAAATTAGAATATATAGAATTTGTAACTGTTTTAGAAATACCTTTGTTTCTTGCTGTATATTGACATTACTATATAGTCAGATTTGGAATGCAGCTTCAGCTCCAGCCAAAGCAAATAGAAATTTGCTTTTTCAGTACACACAGTTATGTGTTTACCTACTTTCAAAAAAAGAAAACAAATCTCCAAAACAGTCTTTTTTGTTTTTCAGAAGTTATGCATTTGTGTGAATACACAAATGGGCAATGGACAGTATTATGACACATTAACTATATGACATTAAATAAATTCTACAGGATTTCCACCATCTAAAATATATTTTATCAGTGTCAATATATTTCGATGCATAAATATTCTTAGATTTGGGAYGTGTCCATGTCTTTTTGTTAAATCAATACTAACCAGATAAGAGATTTCTGGAAAGAAGGGGAGAGCKTTCACTTCCCCTTCATTCAGAAAAAAAGGAAGTCAGAAATTGCTATGTATCTGTATTTGTGAATAGACAGAATTGTGGTAATACAAAATGCATCTCATGGTTAACTTGTTATAATTCTTCATGATGCCACTGGTGGAAAGCAGTTGTTGGTAACTGATGCTTAGAATTGAGGAACAATAACRAAAGCAGTTTCTTGTGCAAATGCCCCCTGTAGTGGACAATTTTTATGGAGGTTCTTTCCTGCCTGTGATTCCATGCGCTCTAAGCCTGTTGAATTAGAAACCAACCAACCAGCCACAAAAGCCTGAAGAAACCAAACAGATGTAATATTGTACAAGAGAAGTGATGATCAAGGTTTAAGGCCCTGGCACTATGTGTGCTTAAAAACTAAGGGAATAAGGAATTGAATTTATCACAAAAATAGTCTTAGAATACCAGAATTTTTGTGAGAGAAGACTCAAGAAAATAGGGTACTGCTGAGGCATGGTCTACATGTGCATGATAGCATAGCAACTCCACAAAACTCATTTCTGTTAACATCTTCAGGCCAGAAAAGCAATTACAGACCTCAGCCAGAATGATGTTTCTTCAGTGAGARCACTTTAATACTGAGTCATCTTAATAAGGAGTAATTATCTAATTTGCAGGTTGTATAGGTTCTGCTAATTCTTTATGCTCAGTCCGTAGTACCTGAATGAATAATTTTTAAAACTTTGCTCTAAAGCATTCTGAAATATCACATAATATCATATTCTTCTCACTTTTTAAAAACTATTGAAGTTTTTCATCCTATATAGCAAATACACAGCTTGTTAAGAGTTGTAGCACAAAGGAAGGGGCACACTGGCCATTTAGGGGAATAACAAAACATCAATGTTGAGTGCTGCATACATTTCTTAAGACATTCAGTGCTTATATTTTGGGATTACTACATTTAATGRCAGATAAAGTTTTTGTGATGCCAATGTGAATTCAAAGTGCTTATTTTTCTGAATTCTAGAATGTGAAAATATTAATTTTGTTTTGTTAGAAACTCTTGCCCCTTTGTGCAAGTGAATTTAAAAAGAAAAYAGTTAATTTATTTGATGAATACTCATTTTAAGTGAGTTTTATGCATCTTCATAGAATCATCAAACTTTTTTGGTTGGACAAGGTGTTTAAGATCATCCAGTTCCACCCCTGTGTCATGGGCAGGAGCACCTTCCACTACACCTAAAACAAAGCCCTGTAACTTGTACACATGCAAAATCATACAAGTGAAAACCATGCTTTTGATTTCTCTATTTAAAAAGTTGTGTCACTTAGTTCCTTTGGTGAAAATGACTTCGGCTCTCCCAGATTTTATTTCAAGTGCCCAGAGCTGTGGCACTGTCATAGTATTGCAGTTGCACAAGGGGACTGTAAATAGCAGTGCTGCTTTTAGGACATAATTGTTCAAGTGATCTCAGAGTTCAGTACAGGCGGCTGTTGTGTATCTGCTTTGATAATAGTAATTGACACCAGTAGAACCTTGTAGCTGGAGGGGACAGTGTCATACGTATCGCTCCTGTTCTGTCAGCTCCCGCCCCCTTAAAAACTTCCAAGGCACTGTCTATTGGTGAACAGTTGYATGTCTGCATAAATATAAGTGCTTATACATGTTACTCTTCAAGTGGTGTTTTTCTTAGTTACTGGACAAGTTTTGGAAAATAAAATTATTTTTTAATTCTGAATATAGCTTTGACACAGTTAAACACTAAAAATAATCTGTTTTGGCTCACTTTTATCAGCTTTAGTGTCACATATTAAGCAGTGAAAAAGGGCTCGGCACTTTATGTGTTTGGTATTGTATTATGTAAMATTTTGTAGAAGTGCTTTTAGAATAATTAGTACAACTAAATACTAGGGCTGTTTCATGTCACTTTTCCAGATGCTCTTATTTTTGGATATGTCTTTCGAGGACCAAGTTCTTAGGGCTAATTTGAACTGTGCTTGAAAAAAACCTCTTGGATCTTTGGTTGTACACATRGGTTTCTGTATTACATGAAAACTTAAAAGTTAAGATTGTGCCTTCTGAGGAATAGTGTTGACAATTTAGTGTTAACAAATAGCACCTTTGTTTGCAAAATCACAGTAAKTTTTTTACACTAAGCATTAAAAACATTTTGCTGAGTAAAATTGAGTCACAGTGTGCTTACAGTTTGTTTTGTATTGCTAAATACATGAAAGGACAACAGTTGTAGAAGCCTTGGACACAGCRTGCAGTCTTTGGCACTTTGATAAAGTCTTGAATATATATCTGTTTAAAAATCTTTACATGTTTACAGATCTGTTACAGATATACATCAAAAGAATCTCTGCATATGTACATTATATGAGTTATAGAAGTATAATGTGTTAATTTTCAACAGATGTTGCAGGATTTCTTAACATAATAGTATCTTTATAACTTCCAAATAATTATTGTTTTTTCTTGTACTTTGTGTTGTGACAGGATGATGAAGTAGTACTTCAGTGTGTTGCCAGTATTCACAAAGAACAAAGGAAGTTTTGCTTGGCAGCTGAGGGACTTGGGAATCGACTGTGCTTTTTGGAGCCAACATCAGAAGCTAAAGTAAGAAGCTGATATTCTCWACTGGTGTAACTGATCAGTGAATGCTAACCTACTTATTCACAAGCACATTTAATTATGGTTTCTTGAATGTGGTGCAAGAGGGACCTTATGCATGCTTTTCTTCCTTTGTCTGCATCATGAGATTTCTTGGAGATTCCAAATATACTTTGAGGTACACCTGTGAACACTTGAAAAACTGCTATGTTTTAACTAACTAAGAATATTCCTGTAACTGGACTACTTCCTATTTTCAAGATTAAGTCTCCAGACTGTTATTAATATTTGAGTTCACTAAACCCCCATATTTCTATTACTGCTGTAGGTTCAAATATATTGATACACTGGATTGATAATTTTAGTAGCATTGTCACATGTTAGTTACTGATTTAAAATAAGCAACTATGGTGCTCCTGACTTCATTATCAATCAGGAAATTAAATGTACAGGGACAAGAATGGTAAGTAAAAGAAAATTTTGGAAGATTTAAAATAGCAAATTTTAAAAAAGAAGCTAGATAGATGTGAAAAAAAWTAAGCAAACCCCAGGGTAATAAGCAGAGCTTGAAAGGAGAAAGAGAGAAGAGATGAAACTGTAAATGTCTACTAGAGCAGAATGTTAAGTGTAAAACAAATAACAGTTATGAGATATTTCTGTTCAAATTTTGCTATGAAACCATGGGCCATTATCACGTTWTTTCTTTACAATTTATAAGTGAAAAAATTAGTGTTGGTTGGTTCATAGTTTCTCTACAAGTTTGTTAGTGTTTTTTTACACTGCAGACCAGAAGCTGTGGGCAAAGATCTGTTTAGTGACCATATCACCTGCAAGAATTCAGGGTTATGATAATACCTGGAGGAACACAGAAGGCCGAATTCAGAAAAATGRGGTATATTCAGGGTTATGAGAGCACTGATGGAATACTGTTAATTACATGAAAGACTGTTAGAAAATAACCTAGRAAATAAACATTTTCTTCTAAAAAGAGCTGCTGCCAGATTGGAACTCTCAGTTGTTTCTATTTGCTTTGCAAATTGTGTAGGTTTCCTGCATAATGTTTTTCTTTTTACCTTCCTGTATGTGTGAACAAGATTGCACAAAGATGTGATGGAAGAACTAACAATAATTCTTAYTGACTTTGAAGAACTGTTTATTCCCAATTCATGCAAATACATCTTATCAGTCTACTTGTGCTTTACACATCAAATGCATGTAAAAGAAAATACTTTATTCTCCAGTTATATCTCTTTATTGATGATTCTTGAAAATTATTGAGTCTTAATTCTGTATGGTCAATCCAACCTTCTGTAGTCAAATAAGGGGATAAATATCTATGTCTATTGTTGCTTTAAAGAAGATTTTTAAAACCTTGTCTTGGTACCTGAACAGATCTTGTTTTTTTCATTTCAACATAAAGATTCCTGACCTTAATATTTCCCCATCTTCTTCCTGTAGCTCTCACATGTCAGTATTCTTGTTTCATTGTATATTCCTTATCGGCACTTTTGTTTTTTTGGGGGGGATTCCATTGCAATACAACCTTGCTCCGAATCAGGGGGGAAAAGCGTGTATTAGCATATTGTTAAGATTTTGTTAGACCCTTTTTATGTCCTTATTTAGAATAAATGGTCTGCCACACAGARTAGGTTGACTATCAGATTTATGAAACTGTCATTTGCAAAAAGAATGAAATCAAATGAAAAAGTTATTTTTTTCTTTTTAAARGAAGCAATCTAGATTCATTAAGGAGGTGAATTGCTACTTAGGTCTTGTAGYATCTACATGAATTGTCTTTCAGTGATATTTCTCAGGTTAATGGAATTTAAGAAAGAATTTWTTGCATTCAGCCACAGAAATGGAGTATGTAAAAGTATGTGTGTGTTAGCTAACTGTTACACAGCAAGCTGGAAAGAGGGATTAGCTATTGTAAGCCATGGGTAGAAAAATAATTTATTTCATAGTTCTCAGTGTCAGTATTCTTAAATAAAGCTCAGGGTCACACAGACTACAAGGAGAAGAAGAAGTGAAAAATCAATTGTGTTAACCTAGTATGTAAATTTCATACGAACTGTAACTAGGAGTACATTTTAGAGTGTTTTAGAGTGTGTCTTTAGTTAATACAGCAAGAGTAAGAGCTGCAACAATTTTCAAATCAAAATGCAACCATGTGGCACAAGACCAGGGACCAGTGAAACAGATGTGAGTTCAATTGTTCAGTTGGTAGGTATTGGATCACATTGATTTTACTGTGTTCAGTTTGGAGTAGGATTWAATGCCTGATGCTGATTGAAACTGTATTTCCAGGTATGTTGTATTTTTACAGGTAAAACTCCATCTCAGTTTCTGAATTTAAGTCCTATTGTAAAAATATAGAATCTTTATGTTCATGGAGGGGTTTGTCTTTTTTAAAAATTCAAATGTACTTCAAGGACAGCGTGGTTTCATACATACTCAAAATGTTTTAGTGAAATGGATGCTACATAGTCTGAAAGCTGCCACCAGATGAGAACAGAAAAATATCTGGGTTTTTTTTGTTTTATTTTAGTGGTTTTTTTCACTAATAATGTGACTTTTTTGCCTGCTATGTGCATTTCAAAGCAGTGAAATAATGTGTGAAGAGGTTTTTTTTGCCTGCTGGTTCACTGGGGACTTAAGACTACCTAATGTCATATAGATTTTTATGTTTTTAGCAATAAAACTCCTTCCAGACTTTTCGTACAAATTAGAGAYACAAAATCTAATGTAGTTTTGTCCCTGAGAAATGACATTATCTTTCTGTTCCTGGTTATATGGGAGGCCTTGAATGTACCCTATTAMAGAGTAAAATTCCAGCTACAATCTGTGTATATGCATGTGCATCTGTAAATATACAGATGCATCTAAGGAATGATAAAAAAGTAGTACCCCATGGYGGAGATGAGTGATGTAGTTTGGTGAAGTATTACAGTTTAAGTTGTTCCTGTTGCAAGTAATSAAATTATGAACTACTTACTACTTACAGTTGTTTATTTGTATAAGAAATATGCATGAGTTCACTTCRCTTCAATAATATATGTTACAATTTACATAGATATATCTCTAATATACAGAATTTCAGTGACACGTCTTTGGTGTAGAAATAAAATATGTTTGAAAACACCAAAATAATGTAATTATTGTCTGTAGTAAAGATCAAAGTGTGGGAATTCCACATTACTTGTTTAGCTTGCTATAAAGGCTTCATTTTTCACCTACTTACAATGCAGCCTTATCAAAAATTCTCTCGTCACTCTGATTTAAAGAAGTGCTTATCCACTTCAAAGCTGATCCATAGCCATGATCTGWATCATGAATCATAGAATACAGAGTTGTTAAGGCTGGAAAGAACCTGTGGAGGTCATCAAGTCTAAACTCTCTGCTTAGAATAGGTTCAGACAGAAAAGATTTCTYAGGGCACTTGATTCTCCATCTTGAGTATCTCCAAGGGTGGAGACTCTACAACCTCTCTGGGCAACCTGTTCTACTGTTTACCACACTCACAGTAAAAAAAATGGGGGTTTGTCATGTTAAAAAAGATTTCCTGTGTTTCACTTTGTGTCCGTTTCCTCTTGTYCTTGCAGTGGGTGTCACTGCATAGACTCTGGATCTGTCTTCTCTGTACTTTTTTGCCRTGTACATCAAAGGTTCCCTTTGAGACTTTTGTCTCATGGACATATCTTTCTTTGGATATATCAGTGCCAAGAAACTGGAAAAAATAAATGTCTGATGTCAATGGAAGTTTCATGTTTCAAAAGCAGCATTGTCTCAAAAATTGAGGTTTTGTAAAATAGTCCATTTTAGTCAGAAGGGTCTGAATCTTGGCTATCTAGTTACTGCTGTAAATATGTTCTATCRACCTCATACAAAAAATAAGATCATATACCTTCTGTTTTGTCAGTGACTAAGAACAAATACAATATTCATGGTGTCATTATGAAAGCCAGGAAACCAGTAATATGTAGGCAAAAAGTTTTTGCTTTTGAACCTGAAGATGTTTCAAATTGCTGTGAGGAATACAGCTCAAGGAAAAATGAAATTGYTGTGTTGTGAAGTTACGAAGAATGGATTTATATTGGTTTCATATAAGAAAATATCACGTACCTCAAAAACAGATGAGTATTAAATATAAATTTTAAAATTAAGATAAATGTAGATTCAAACTCACTTTCTGTCCTGTTTCACCTACTCTGCTGATCTGTTCTTTCACTGTTTAATTTATTTTTACAGTATGTCCCTCCAGACCTTTGCATCTGTAATTTCGTCCTTGAACAGTCACTGTCTGTCAGAGCCCTTCAAGAAATGCTGGCTAGCACAGGGGATAATGCTGGTGAAGGGGTAAGTAAATTGACCTCAAAGAACATTAAATCTGAATATAGATTGTCCTCATTTCTTTCCTTGACCAGGATTTTCTAGAAGAGGGTTCTGGTGTCATAGTTTTCTTGGGACATTATTTCTCCACTGCTATAATCATATTAATTTCTCTTTGGCAATGAGGAGCTGGTGCAACTGTCTTCTGAATATTTGCAATCCACAGAACCAGAAACATCATCAGTTTGATTGCTTTGACCCTAATTCTCCAATTTCAGCTGAATCAAATTGAATTGAACTTCTATTCTCTTACAAACACAGCATGATAAAACTCTATGGCTTTACTTATTTTGCAACCTAATGGCTTGTTCTGCACTTCAGATCTTTAACTGGCACATATTATTGCACAGATGAAAAAGATGGAGTTCTCTCACCTCTGATCTTGCATTGTCAACCTTTGCATGCGTGGTTTTCAGACTTCATTAATAATGACCTTTCGTTTTCTGTTTTTGTGATTTTTTTATTTTTGCAATTACATTGCATTCTATCAAGAAGTCTTGAGGAAGATAAGGAAAAAAAACCACTGATTCAAATAAAAAAGGAAAAAAAACCACTGATTTCCTAGGCTTAGGAAAAAAATCCACTGATTCAAATATTTCTAGGATTCCTAAGTAATGACATAATTTTTAATATTTCCAAAATATTCACCCCAAATCTCAGCCAAAAYATTTAACCGGAGGTTAATAATATATATGAATATGAATTGGGGATTGGAAATAGAGGAAATAGAACATTTTTGATAATGATGATCATACTCTTCCTTAAGGAGTAGTAGACAATAAAAAAGACATTGTAATCTGTTGTGATGTATTTATTTGGAATCTGTCTTGCCCTGCATTTATTTTTTAAGTTAGCTGCCATCCATTGGGGAAATTGTAATAGGAACACAGCAGTTCATACTAATAAAAAGGGTGAAATAAAAAATGGTTTGCTTTCCATATTAAATTTAGTTTGAAATATAGTTCTGCTGCTACTTTCAGCTTTTTCTAGAGGAAGAATGTAGCATATTCAGTTTGGGGGTTTTGTTGTTTTGGTTTGGTTGTGGTGTTTTCTTGTTTTGTTTTGTTTTTTTTTTAATAAGTCAGCCTTAAAGTCACAAGTGATTCACTTAAAAACTTTCAGTAATAAAACAATAGCAAGTGTTTAATTCCTTGTTTTCAATATTCATATATTTGTTGCAAACTGAATGCATGTAATTTTATATTGACAACYTGTTTGTAATTAGAGTTAACTTTGCTGTTCAGGTTTTTTTTTTTTCTTCCTGAAAAGAAAAATTATAATGTATAAAAAAAGTGCTATATACACTGCTACATGTTTTTCCAGTTTTCTTCACCAAGCAGTGATAAATCTGTACACGACTAAAACCGTTTTTTTTTATGAATGCCATATTTTGAAGAAGCTTGGTAGTTTAACTTATGTATTGTTCACAGCATGTAAAATCATTTGCCTACACATTATTTGAGTTCCTGGAGTATCCTTTAATTTTCTCCATCCCTTCCAAAYGAATCCAAGGATGAGAACTGACCTTAAATGCAGTCCAAAAGGAACTCAAAAGATGTGTGTTAAATTCTCTAAAGGAAGCAAATGGAAAATCCAGTTTTGCMTCTCCCTGATCTTGTCATAGTTTTACATATTTGTAATTAATAATTGTACTTGGTCGAATGGTACTATGGATGGAGTATGGTACTTGGTACTTGGTACTATGGATGCAGTTGCTTTAATTAATCTGAAACTAGTTTAGGATTAATATTAGCAAGTAGATAGCCTTAGTATATGCTTMAACTATTCTGGGCAGTAGGTATGTTTTTTTCTCTGTCAGATTCCAGTTTGTGTATGTATAAATGTATTTATGTTGGTTTTTTTTTTTTTTTGATGCCTGCGTGAAGTTTATAAGAAAGGTAAGTAGTGTCTTATTTAATTTATAATGTGCTTTTGAAAATGTTGTRTTTTACTTAATCATAATCTAAATTAGTTGTCAATAAAAGCCTTTGACAAAGAACAYTGTTTGTTCCTTTGGCAGATATTTGGCTACTGCTGTAGCTACTTCAGTATGATTTTTGCCCAGCGCATACATTTCACAATTTGTTGGAATATTTTCACTCATTCCTTGACCTGCCATAGCTCTTCATGTTGTTTCATGGTTGTTATTGCAGTCCATGCACTGCAGTGGAGTTCTGACCTTCTCCACCCTGTTTCCTGTTCTGCAGGCAGCTCAAGGGGGTGGCCACAGGACCCTGCTGTACGGCCACGCTATCCTGCTTCGACATTCGTTCAGTGAAATGGTGAGTGAGGGAGCCCCTCCACAGAATGAGTACCATGATTMATAAATGTCTTTTTACCAAAATAAAAACCATATCACTTTGGAATCATGTCTTTTCCAAGCTATCTTATGCAATGGATGTAAAGTTAATAATTTACAGTGTCTCAACACCGTAATAGAACCTGTTTAAATTCAGGTTCTTTATCTAACTCAGAAACGTAGCCAAAAATCCTTTGGGCACAGAGTATTTCTGTGTCCTTAAGGAATCCATTTTAATGATASTTCCATTAGCAAGTGAATTTGTTGTGGTATGTGTTATTTTTTTCCACATCATATTTTACAAGCTTCCATTTGGCATCCCATAGTTCCCAGGGGTTATGCCCACAAAGATGCTGTCTTCAGGCTGCCTTGTATAAATTTTGTCACACTGCTGGAAAAATTCAGCTGTTTTGAATCTTTGACCTACTAGGGGTCATGTAAAAACATTTAATAGAAGGCTGAAGAAATGAGAAGTCAGGAAAACATCTTCCCTCCTTCTTCCTGTACTAGAAAATGCTACAGTAATCTTYAAACTTCATTGCTTGTGTTTATGARCCATAAAAATTGTAGTTGCCCTGATATAYCCAGAGTTGCAAGTATGATTACTGCCTTTTGATATGTTTTTTAATGTTTTCATGAATCAGAATTAATGTGATAGGGCTGTAATTAGATGTTTGGCTGTTCCTATCTGATGAGCTATATGAAACTTCAGAAGGTAGAAGCTAAATTGCACAGCTGAAGTGGAAATGTGCTGCAGTGGAAAAGGATTTTGATGTTTTTAATTCAGGAAGAGCTTCTGTATGAATAAGAACATAATTAATGGAAAAAAWTAATAATTAATAGTAAGATCAAGTAATTTAAGTGTTTTTAATTGGCATGTGTGTTAATAGATACTCTTGATTTTTTGTTTTCCATAACTTCACTGTTTTGCAGTATTTGACATGTTTAACATCATCAAGATCCCAGACAGATAAACTTGCATTTGATGTGGGACTACGAGAAAATGCAGCAGGTATGGCAAGTTATTTTGGAAGGAAAATGATTCACCCATTTCTGGTTTTGGAAGAGGCATTGAGTTTTATGTGATTGTAAGCTTATGAATTTAATCTTATATGTTCATCAGAAATAAGAAGACTGAGAGAAATGACTGTCGGTATTAAGGACTTTCAGCAAATGAAATGACTCTGTGTAAGAATGTGAGAGAGCCTTGTATTTAAACTGACAATACAACTGCAATTAAATTGGGTGATAATGGTCAAAGTAAAAATTTTGTGTTGAAGAAAACAAATTTGATGCATTTTGGTTTTTTGTTTTGAGAGAGTCATATGGAAAAGCCATGTATTGGTGCATTCATAACATGCATTGTAACCAAATAACAAAACAAGTTTGCAACCTGCAGTGCAGGAAAGCAGAAAATATATAATGAGCACATTGCTAAAAGCTGAATAGAAATATACACATAAAATGGACAAAACAGTAACGGGACAAAGTGGAARCGATAAAATAGAAACATTACATTATGAGAAAGATTTAAAATCTAATTAATGCATTTCTGGGAGTACTGCCATTAACTTTCCTGCTGACAGAAATATACTAATAAAATTCTGTGTTTCCGTGAAAGGACATAAAATTATGGGTTGCCACTGGGAGCTATATTAAATGAATTTAAAGGTAACTTAGCTACAAAAAAACACAAGTAGRTTTACATGCTGCTGTGTACATAGTGCCCATATTACTGAAATTAATGAGTATTCGTCAGTAACAAGTGACTCTGCAGTACTCAGGCCCAGACATATATTGAAGGGAAAATCTAAGTCCCTGTATGCACACATCCCCAGTGTAARGCTTCAAATAAAGAAATACCAGTTTTGTAAATATAAACCTGCGCTTTCTATTGTGTTTTTAATTTTTTTWWAAATAAAATCAAATTGATTTGACTGATGATGGAGAGGCACTGGAATTGTATTAAAGAGGCACTGTCAGTATTAAAATGGTGAGGAATCATAATCTTTGAAATTTTTTTTCAGGCAACTCTCTACAAAAGTTTCTCTTTTGAATGAGTGAAATTTGTCTTTCAGTTTTTGATAGCCATGCAGAAGGTGGTCTTAGACAGATATAAGCAGGCTGTTGTTTTTCTTTGATTGTTGCCTTAGATGGAGAACATTTTCTTTAGGCATTTTGATAAAAGAAATGTAYATGATAAAAGGGATGCTTGTGTTTAATCTCTACAAAAATAGTTTCAGTGAAATTGGTCTTTATAATTTTATAGCTTTTTTTCAGACTTATTGTGCATGTGTCTGCTTCTGTCTATGAGGTTTTGGAATGAGTATCTGTGTTTTTTCATTGATATTTGCTTAAATGTACATATATAAGAAGACCCTTGTGCACATAGGTAAGATTTAAAAASCGACACAGAAAAAGAGTGTTTAGTTTCAGCACAGAAGGCTTTGATAAATGCATGATACTGCACGCCTGGAAAGCTCCTAAACTGAGAGCCATAATATCACTTCCCCTTTGCCTTACTCCCTCACCTATCAAACTGTGCTAATGAATTGGTTTCAGCTGCAGGAAGTATTCTTCATGTTGCAGAGGGAAAAGTCACTGGCTATTAAAAATTATTTTGTTTGAAGATTTATCATTTTATGCTTGTATGAATGTAACTTCTATTTATTATCTTCACTATGATTAGTTTCATAACGTTCAAATTTTGTGTTAAGGAGGTTTTGCATGAAATATCTTAATCAACTGAACAAATTTTTGTGCTTTGTATGATTCTACCAAATTTGTCATTTTCTTTTTTTTTTTTTTTCTTTTTCACTTTGCATTGTTTGGTGAGAAAGTTATATTCAACTTGTTTTCTTTGGAGTGTTATCTTTCACACTCTGAAGAGTGTGAAATTTTGAAATGAGTTAGGTAATCTTCCCAGAATCAGGGTGGGTGTGGGTGTGTTTGTGCAGGGTAACCTGGAATCTTACATTTCATGCGTAGGAAATGTTCTATGTTTGTCACCCTTAGGCTTGGTGCTATTTTTAATCATGTGGTCTGTAGTGCTAGTGGAACTGCTTCCAGCTTTGATAGAGTATGTGATAAAGAAGATTGTGAACTAAATATGACCATTAAACAAAAGAAGGCATTAAAGGTGATAAATAACATTAAGGTAGCTGTCAGCAATTTACTGGCAAGGAGCCCCTCCAAGGGAGAGCCGTTTCTGAGCAGTATTTTGTAAAGTCTGTTTAAAAATACTTGAAAAGGGAAATATTAGATACGACAAAGATTGGTTGACAAAAAGTTTCAAGCAAAATAAAAGCACTGAAAATGATTGAAAAGAGGATTCATGGTTTTATAAGGTGAATGTCTTATAAGGCAATTTTTATGGTGTTATTTCAATGTTATAYAAAGATATCCTTAGATTTCTTGGGAGTTTTCTGTTTTTCAGAACCTTGACTAGTGCCTCTGTCCTTTAGGTGAGGCATGCTGGTGGACAATACACCCTGCTTCTAAGCAAAGGTCAGAAGGAGAAAAAGTTCGAATAGGTGATGACCTTATCCTGGTCAGTGTGTCCTCTGAAAGATACCTGGTAAGTCTGGTTTTTTTAGCTGGTGGTGGAAAATGGCGGGAAAATACAATGAGGATATGGGGAGATTGGTTGTGATTCTTACAAGTTTGTTTTTTTCTAATCTAGGGAATAATGTCTGGTTGTAATGCATTTTTGCTTTTCCTCACTGAAAGGGGTGTGTGTGTCTGAGTCCCTCCTCCAGAACAAGACAGCTTTGATGTCTCTTTCCCAAATTYTAGAATACTAATTTGAGAAGAATATTTTTGTGTTTATTTTATGATGCATTCTCTTTTGAATAAATTAATATACTAAATATTTTAAATCATATTTTTCACTRTTTCCTGTTACCATTGTCTTATTTCAGCATCTCTCCGTGTCAAATGGAAATATTCAGGTGGATGCCTCCTTTATGCAGACACTATGGAATGTACATCCTATATGCTCAGGAAGCAATATTACAGAAGGTTTGCCATTTTATTTATTTAGAAGTGTATATAAATTAGATTAATATGTGTGCTTTTGATAAAGAGTGAAAATATTTTTAAAAATCGCCCCCAGGACCTCAATCAAAAAGTTCAGTGAAAATAAAGAAAAGAAGCTTAGAAGAGAAGAATACTTGAAGGAAAACAGGGAAATACAGATACTTCATCTGGGTTAACTGAAAAAAAAGCTAAATTCCTGTAACTTTGGAATAACAAAGCTCTAAAAGCTGTATGAAAAATGAAAAATCTGTTTAATTTGGGGGAGCAGGTGCTGCAGAATAACTAAAGCCAGAAAACTTAGATTTTTGCATAAAATTTTCCTAAATATGGTTCCACTATAGATAAAACAGRACAGAGATAAAGGTCCAGGCAAAATCGAAAACAGTTTTCTCAAAGTTCCTATTTCAGTCTCTCAGTTCTRTTTTCTAAGGATATGTCCTCAATATCCTTTCCGGTGCTCACAGCCATGCATCCTTATTGTTTTATTCAGCCTAAATCCTATACCACAGGGTCAGGATTTCTTTCCAGGTGCTTGATGACACTTCATGGTCACGTTTAAGAGGCATCACCTTATTCTGAGCAATGTCTGGTTCTGTGCTGAAAGTCTGATCCATTCAGTGTCTCTCTTATTTCAGTGCCGTACTTTGTCATTACACTGTCACAGCAAACCTTGTACTTCACCTCTGCTGTCCTCTGTTCAAAGTATCAGTACTTGACATTCACAAACCACTTAAATGTCTTTAAGTCAGGATTATTTTGTATCACTTGTCTGTAAAACTTACAATTTATGATATACTAATATACAATATAATAGGAAAAAAATGAAGGATTTTAAGGGAACTGAAAGAGATGTAGCACTTCCCTGGGACGAGCTACCGTAAGTCTTGATAGAAGCTGACTACCCTGGTGTTAGACTTATTTTAGTAATCTTATTAGAGCTATGATTGGGTTCTTCTAACCCCAAGTGGTTTACATCCACATCCCACAGGGTTTCTGTGCACTGGCCCATAAGAAACCTGTCTCAGAGCCTTAGGTTTTCATTTTAAGAGCATATGGGACATGGATTTCCCTCGTTATAGTTTCTGATTGCTTTGTTATACTGGAGCTGGATATTTAAAAATGGCTGTCTGGTGGCCTGCCATCATGGGCCATAAAGAGAACAGGGATCAACCCCAGAAAAGTCTGTTTTCTCATGCTTCACAGGTAAAACAAAAACAAGCAAACAGAAAAAATGGCCCAGAACTGGTTGCATAATCCAAAATCTTGTAATTAAAAAAAGTTGGGGTGGAGTAAGCAGAGAAGTAGGTTTTCTATGTGTCAGTTGTTTCTGAACTACTTGGACTTTGGTTTAGTTTTATATATGTTCTCAGAATGGTTTATGTGAGAGATGATTGTATGTCAAAAGACATAGCAGTCTAGCTAAGTGGAATGAGCAGACAGARCGTGGGATTTCCCGAGTCTAAAACTGGTTTGGGAATTAGAAAATTCACTTTTGAGGTATTTGTAAATAGGTTGTTTGTAAATATGTTGTTTGTCAATATGTTGAGAGAACATAAATATATTTTACATAAAGTGKTTTTTTTCCACATTATTTCTTTGTTTTGACTTTTACTTTAATTTGCAACAGGGTAATTGCCAGTTACACTTTTCCTAATGTAAAAATTTATATTGAATTGGCTGGACAGTATGAAAGTTTCCTTCTGTCCTTCCTCCCTTATGTGTGTTCTTATAAAAAGCAGTAATTTCACTTACAAGGTCAGAACAGTTTGAACTAGGGTCTGATGAATCATTCCTCTCCTACACCATCTTTGCCTTTTCTTTTTTTAGTGTTTTTTTTCGAGTGCCTGGTTTTGACCTGTACTCTTTGTGTTAAGTGGGTTGGAAAGTTGGCTTCCATTAAAGTCAATCTTCAGAACTGCGAGGTGTTTCTCTGTCCTCTGTCTCCTGCTGCTGCTGTGCACCTTTGATTTTGACACAAATGATAAATGTCAGAACAAAGTGATGAACTCATGGAACTGTTCCGTATTGAGATCAATTAAACTGTATTAAGGGGGAGGAAACTATGGTATTAMCTGTTTGATTTGGCTTTTACCTAAAGCATTCAATTTTCAAAACAATACTTGCTACAGAAGTTTTAAATTTCCTTTTCTTCTCAGAATCCTAATTTGACTTTTAAATATTTAAAGTTTGCTTTTGCTTTGTCTTTATTTTCAGAWTAATTATTTCAAAATAAAAAAGCTAGTAAAAATAATATGTTGTTGCACTAAATTTGTACTTGTTCTTCAATTTCAGTTATGAGTGAAAATTTGGGAAATGTATTTCATATAAGTCTTTTGAATTTTCTAGACTTTTATGAAGGTGTTATTTTCATAGTGGCAGTGTTTTAGCTGATGAGTAAATGAGCTTCTTCTTCAGGATATCTTCTTGGTGGGCACGTGCTACGTTTTTTCCATGGCCATGATGAGTGCTTGACAATTCCATCTACAGATCAGAATGATTCACAGCACAAGTAAGTGATGGTGCATTTTTATACGTTTCCTCCTTTCAAAAATGGAACAGATTGTCAGCTGAATTTGAAGTTAGGTAGAATAAACACTCTTTACAACAGTTTTTAATTAGGCGATGACATTGTACAGAAGGTAAGACCTACTAAGCAGAAAATCAGTCATGAGTTCTTTCATTGCTGAAATTCAGGTAGTTGATTTTCACTGGAATTTCATCCTGTAATGTTGCTTGTCCCTAGTGCATACTACTAAGTAGAGGTAAGAAAGTGTTAGCAGGAAGATGGTAAAGTGAAAAAGAAAAATCCCTAAAATATCTGTGTAAGTTTGGCCTCTACAATGACTTTTATATTTTACATATTTTGTACTTTTTTTTGCAAGTTTTTGCTGTCACAAATTTGATTAATATATTAAGAAAATTAGACCATATTAGCTAGACTAAACCACTTTTGTATTAAACTTATATCTACAGTTCTCATATGTTTATTTATTACTTGAATTTTTCTGCATTCTTTGAATGTTGCTGTTAATAGGAAGCAAAGCAAGCTAATAAATTTGCCACACAAAACCTGGTAGCTTTAAAAATCATATTCAACAAATAAGACCTTTATACTCATTGTGACAAATAAGTTGTGCTTTAGGTAATACGATACCGCAAGTAACATTCAGTTATGTCAGGTAAACTTGGCAGMTCTAAATTTTCTATGTTTACATTTCTGTGGAGTAAAAATGTCTCCAAAGCCTAAAGAGAACCCAAACTGAGAACCACAAAAATTCACTTGGTGTTTTTTTWATTGTCATTCTCTTCATATGTGTGAAGGAAAAGAAATAAAATTTCAGAGTGTATGATAATGTACACACCTAGYATAAAATTTCTAGCAAAAGAACTAGGATCTAGGTACTTTGTGTAGAACACATGCCTTATTCAGACTTATTTTATGAAAAACCTGTTTTAGTAAGGTTGGAATAGATGCTGAGCTGTTTCAATATGTTCAGAAATGCTGTGCTTTGCTACTGCTTTTACTTATCTAGAAGTAAGATATTGTTAAAATTAAAAATAATTGTAAAGTTCCATTCTCCTATGTGATGTTATTCTTTATATTATTTTGGTGTGTATTGTTACTGCCTTAAGTTTTGCTTCCATGTTTCTTATGCTAAATAAATAAAAGGGTAAAATTGACRTGTATACTTGTCCAGATGAAATCTATGTATTTATGATCCTGAAATTGGGAAAAACATGAACATTCCTGAATATTGAACATTTTYAAATGTGTGATAGGGATTAATGATTTGAAGTTGTTCTGTCTTTTGGATTTATGAGCTGAGTAAGAGACATAAGGCTGAGTTTTTCCTGTCATAGTTCTAGGAGTTATGTTAACATTTTCAAAACAAAATGAAAATACAAAAAAAACCCCAAACAGTAATAAGAATAGGAAAAAGAGATGTAGAAAATGGTTGTATTAATTTCCATCTCTTTATTTAATCTGTTCATTTCATTAGGAATGTTAAATAAATTAAGTTAGACAAGAGTGAAGATTTCATGCAGCTTTGTTACTGAAAGAACAGGTCACTAATCTAATCTAGTGTTGCACATAGAAAAAGCTGGGAAAATAGCTGAGATTTTAAGAAGTACAGAAATTATAAGAGGTAAACAGAGACATATCTGAGATAGTCCTTTAGAGATAGAATGGTTCAGTTGGCCCAAGGAGAAATGAAGGAGGTCAGAGAGAGTGGAAATGAATACTTAGTTTTGAGCTTAGCTAGGATTTAGAGCCTGCCAAAAGTAACATAAGTAAGGTCAGTGGGACCAAAGATATAGAACAGAAATGGAAAACTCCAGCTAGTTATTGTGCATTCACGGGATGMTGTAACAGCCTAGATCGGAAATGACCTTGAAAGATCAAATTCATAGAGTCTGGAAATGAAGATGAATTGACAGCTAGGATTTTTTAAATTTTATTTTTCTTCTAGAGTACCAAAACATTTTCATGCAAGGTAAGATGTGTAGGGAATGCTGCTACCCTTACTATGAGGAATATGTATTCCTATTTTTCTGTTGGGCTAAAATATTTGRTATGACATGAGTGCCCTTAAATGTAACTCCTAAATAAAGAAAAGGTGTAAATACAAGTCCATCATCTTATAAAGAAACTGGGTGCAAATGGTTTGCCATGCTTCAGATTAATTAATGATTCTTYGAGGATTTTACTGGTGTTGCTCAAGAAACAGACCCTTAAGTGTTCTCAATAGAAGAAAAGGTGTAGAAATATTTGCTCAGACGTGAAAACCTCAACTTTTATTTTACAAGTTGATTTTCAGGTCCCMTAGTTGTACAAGAAAATACTAAACAGCTTTTTTTGTTTGTTTGTTTTTTGCCTGCTAACTGTTGAAAATAGAAAAATAATTTCACAAATTGAAAACTCCATTAAAATTCTGCATTTCAAAATTTTACTTTAATTCAGCTGTGTAACAGCTAGATTGTGACATCTTTATGCATGCATTTGCAGTATTCAGTCAAGTTTGCCTGAGCACAAGGCAGATTTTTCATYCCCTTCCTGTACATTTTTTCAGACACATAAATACAAGTGAAAGTCTAGCTTCTGTGCATGCTAGGGTAGATTAGTGCTTCTCAGAGGAATGCATGTAAGAAAGKTTTTCATCTTTTGGTAGGCATTCAGAGTTTCAGATCAAGGTCTTTCCTACTATCCATTGTATTCCCTATACTCAGTTTAAATGAGAAAGATTATACAAATTCTGGTGATTAGATGCCAAGACATGAATGATTATCAAAACATTAAAAACTTCCTGTGAACAGGGCTAATCCACCAGGGTTTCTCTTTGTTTGTACTTGGTTATTGATTAGAACATCAATTTCAGCACTAGAACATGTTACTAACCCTTAGCCAATAGTTGAAGAAAATGAAATTATAGTAAAGGCTTAATCCTTTCACTTCCTGTTTTTTATTTCTCTGAATGCCTTATCTGTTTTGTGAGGATTATAATACAGTATTTTTGTTAATAGCCACCATTTTTGCTCTTTAATAAGAATCATATAAATAATTTTAGGAATGAAGTCTCTGATGTCATGATCATGTCATTTTCATCTGAAAATGTATATCTTTAATTTAAAATACTATATGTATTTAAAACCATTAGTAATGCAGCTTAATGTCTTGGGAACTGTAGGAATTACATATTTTTATGGCTGATTAAATAACAAGAAAAGTTTTCTAGCCACTGTCAAGACTAAGCATTCTATCAGCTTCTGAAAGAGACTACCTTAATGGAAATAATCTGATTTCCCTGCGACATTTGGTTTATTCATCACAGTCTCAGTGATTAGTAGGAATCTTCTGTCCGTTCAATGTCATTTGTTTACTGGGAGAAAAGTAGTAAGTCACGTGCAGTTTACAGAGAAGTAAATTACAAATACTGTGTGAACCCAAATAAACCCAAGAGGATGATCTTCTGAATCTTTTCTGTAGGAAAGTATTTTATGAAACTGGAGGAGCTGGCATTCGAGCAAGATCTTTATGGAGAATAGAACCCCTTCGAATAAGGTACTGATAATTCTGTAAACTATTTTTATTAGCAACTCTTTATGTTCACAGAAATTTGATCGTTACAGACCCTTAAGGCAGAATATGTATTTGCCACTCTTTATGATATGTTAATATGCTCTTTGTCAATAATAAAAAAACATGTCCTGTGATAGAACAGATTTTTTTTCTGTCTCCCATATCTAAAGCAGAATTGCCTATGTCTATTTAAAGCATTGCTTCTTTCCAAAAGCAAAACACATTCCTAGTTTTACTTGAAGTTTTGTAAGCATGAGTGGAAATCACAGCAATAATATTCCGTCTTTGTGTCTAGGTTTTTCTGGACTTTTTTAAAGATTATCTCCTGCCTAGGTGGTTATCTGTCTGTTATCTTGCTGCAAGTGAAATTTCAATATATACCATAAGAGTATGTGTGGCCTTTGATGGCCTTTTGAACTGTATGTTTGTTTTACCCTTGGCATGTTTGTGATTGCAAGTGAAACACCCTCGTGACTAACAGAGATGTAGGATAATTCTGTGGAATGTTGAGACCCCACTGAGGTTTAGTCACACAGCTAAAATGCAATAGTTAATTTACACAGATAGAATTTTGTTATGGACAAAKAACAAAATGGACATCATATGTAAGATCCTGATAAAACTGAGAGAGGGGGTAGAAGCAAGAAGATGGAAGCCATACACGGTTCCAGGGTTCTTTTTGCAAATGTATTAATAATTTTGTGTCTGTTTTGATGCACCTATTGAAATCAAGACCAAAAAGAAATATACATATATAGCACATTCTGTTTTGTGAACAACCTTCAAAACCCAAAGAAGAAATATTAGCTTTACTTACTTAAACTGKTTTTTGATGTCTTGTGTTTAGCTGGAGTGGCAGTAATATCAGATGGGGGCAGCCTTTCCGTCTTCGACATATTACGACAGGAAAGTACTTGGCTCTGAATGAAGATGAAGGAGTGGTAATATTAGACAGAGAGAAGTCGGACACAACATCTACTGCCTTTTGTTTTAGAGCGTCAAAGGTAAATAACAACAATGCAAATTTGTTCTGAATGTTGCACTCAAATACTAAATCGGAATTGTTTCAACAACTTCATGAATTACTCGTAATTTCTAAATTGAAGCAAATGACAAGGATTATGCATTTAAATGCAAAGGTAAACAACCTGAGTCAAGAGTAACAAAGGTCTCATGGGGAAAAATAAGGGTGATCAATAAACTTTAGAATCAACTAAACTGTTACCAGTTTAAAAAAAAAAGCAAGATTAAAACCAAATACAGTTCAAGATWCAGTGGTTTAATATGAATACCTTAGTAATTATAGACTCATTTTAGTTGGACAGAATCTCATTAGAGTGTTATACATTCCAGCTCTGTCTGTCATAATTTAATTTAATTGCATTCAGTTAYTATTCTTTATGCAGTGTGCTGATAAGAACCGAACTGAACTCCATCAAATTTTCTCTAAAAGTAAGGAAAATATAGTTAATAACTTCTAAACCATATGTTTTCAAGTTATGCTTTTTAATGAGCTGGTAATTGCATGTTACTAGCTTTTTCATTGTTTCCAGCTGGAAACAAGGAAGGGAGACAAGGAAAAATGATTGTGGAGGCAGGCAAAATTAATAACTTTTTTTTTCTCAGAAATTGAAAGGCTTTATAATCAAAGATGATTAAATTTTTTATCTGCTTTCATGWCTTTACTTATAAAAAGTTGCCATAGCTGTTACAATAGTTTTTATTAACTGCAAGAAGCTAAATTTTGCACATAATTCTGAATGCTCCATGAACCTTAAGAAAGAAGAAACTCCTAAGTGATAGTCTTTAAAATTAGTTATGCATTAAATAAAATCTAACATTAAGAGTCTCATCAGATGCTAGACTTTTGTTAGTATAATAATGTCRTCTTTTTAGCATGTTTAAAATAATGATAGTTATTAGTGTGACTGCATATGATATTTCATGAATTTTTATTTTAACCAATCAAAATAGTTTAAAACTACAATGAAATTTTCTTAGACTGCTAAGATTTTCTTACCACATAGTTTTTCATTTTTTTTCAGTGTAAAGGCTGTGCACCATAGATTGTSCATATGATATTGCTCTGGGGTATTTATTACAGCTGCTCTTTTTTCCCATTGTTGGCAAATCATGGCACCCTGGTAAGAATGGTGGTTATCCCAGGAGTGACACAGTTACTGGTTAAACATTGAGYTAAAATTATTTAATATATTCACTGCCTAATTGGACACCAGCTGTCCTGCTATTTTTCAATCTTTGTTCACGTAAATGTACAAATTTTGAGCATGTGAATTTAGTGGTTATGTATGCATATTCATCAAATAATTTCTGTTACATTGATAAACATGCCCTCTTTTCTTACTCTTTTTGTTGAGGTGCCCCTCAAAGGCACAGTRGTGAAATTTATTACCATGCCCAAAAATTCTAAGTTGAAGTACAGTGGTAGTTTATTATGCAGAAATCATYCATGCCTACTGTGTTTATTCATAATGTACATTTTTATATGGAATGCAAGCTCAGTGTTACATCATCCTGTCCCATGTGTGCTGTTCTATGTGAAAAATAATGTTTTTACCTCATGATAATTTATGAATTTGATGCCAAGAGTAAAATAATTGTTAATTATTGTCTGGGCAGGTAAGAGCTGCATTAGTGTTAGATAGTGCATTAGTGTAAGAGTGCATTAGATATTAGTGTTTTCAAAGGTGAGGGGAACTAGCAATGATAACTCTTCCTGAAGAAACAAAGGTGATGTTTTGGGAGTGAATAAACCCCAAAGATTGACCTGCACTGTAAGGAGAAAAGGGCTCTTGAAGCCAAGTGCTGATTGACACAGATTGAGGGGRAAARGGACCATAGAAGTAATAGTCAGACTAGATATAGGCAGGTGTTTTTATCTTAATTTCAGCATATATGTATTTTTAAACCTTTTATTGTTTCATTTTCTCAGTAAAGAAACCTTTTCACTTGCCTGTATCTTAAAATGCCATGAATTTAGGGAAATTTCAATATTATTATCGGTCTAATGCCTTCATGTCCAGGTGTGCACAGATACTTAAAAATAGGATGCTGGATACCTGGCTGCTTACAGGAGCATCYTTTAGACTAATGGAATAATTGTGATTAAAAAGGGACCTGGGAAGCCATCTAGTCCAAACTTTTGCTCCAGGTAGAAGCAAACACCATTGGTCAACACCAATTCAGACCAGTTGCTTACAATAAGCATGCTGCAGAGTATCCAAAAGGGAATGAAACATTTCTCTGTTGTGGTATTCTTTCCATTTTGGAAGTCAGCAAAAGGATTTTGTAGAAAAAAGATAATATCTTTGCCAGAAGGCAGAGCTGTGTGGAGGGTGCAGATCCCCAAGGCTTCCCAGGAGCCTGTCACACATGACTTAAATAAAGTCTTATTTTTCCAGCAGTTGTTAGAGAGATCCTCTTGTTGAAAAARCACCTTCATCCTCAATATTGTTATATTCCACTTCATCARTTTTGTGTGTTCCTTACTTTTCAAAACCTCCGATTGCGTTCTTAGTGTATTTGCTTTCACATTTTTTCCCTTTTGATAGAGAACACTAGAAATTGGAACACTTATTTTAAATTATAAAATTCAAATTAGAGTTTTCCCTAATATGCTCTTACATAAATAAGAACAGAAGAAGACTTAAAAAAAAGTTAAGGTATATACCAAAGAACATTATGGTGCTGATTGCAATGGAAATAACATATGTAATATATGCYTGTTTACTCCTAATTGCAAACTAATCTTACAGGCATTGGAAGCTGATGGACCACTCCCCCCTCCACATTATGTCTTTTATTGCTTTTAATACAGAGCTCAATTTTGACCGAGTTTTAAAATGTCAGCCTTCGTATTTAAAGGCAACAGATCTGTAATGCCTTGTGACAACAGAGACAGCAGTTTCTCTACACCAGATGGAATCCTGTTTTGAAATGGGATGTTCTCATTCCAGCACAGTTCTTGGCTCAGGATACACTGCTGGGCAGAGTCTTAGTTCTGCTTACAAATTTCCTTGAGACTAAACACAGTAATTTTAAARTAATCATTTATTTTAATTTGTGTATCCCAGAATTAATATTTGAGGTTTTGTATTTTATTTTTGTGGTGGCTTGTACAATTGACAATGAAGAAGTTGTTGTTAAAGTGGCGGTAAGTAACATTCTGACACATTCAAAAGTCACAGATGACTCATGCAGAAGGATTTGTTATCATTTTAATATTACTGCCAGCATGTCTTAGGAACTCAACATGGCATTAGGATGTCGTAATAGWATGGTAGTAATCATAAAGTTTAATTTGGTTATGGAATAAGATCATAGGTATTGCAGAGTCCTTTACCTACATTTGCCACTAGAAGTTCAAATACTTATTTTTAAGTTCATATTTTATAAYTTCCCAGTAAGCACTGCATTTAAAATACAGTATTAAACTATTATTTCTACTTACTTGTATGGAAAGAGAAAGCAGAAGATAAARTGAAAGTAACTTTTTTTTCTTGTCCACTGGGATGTAGAAATGTRTAAAGAAAGTATACAGAGTACAATAAGATCAGTAGCAAGGTAGTCTTATGTCTGTAGACCTTTTATCTTTTCTTGTTGAATTGGAGTAGCTATGGCAGTACTTTTAATGCGATAACATTAGATAAAAATGTTATCACCAAAAGATAAAATTTGAATTAGCTCATGCAAGTTATATTTAGTAAGAGTTCAGTAGACAGGTTGTTTTTTCATTCTTAGGACTGTCTAGACAAGCCCTTAGCTGTCAAAATGTTTCCCCTACTGTGTTTTTACTATTGTAAAATCTTTGTAAAGACAGTTGAGTTTATTTGTCCTGCTCACACTGTCATTCCTTATATTCCTTTTATCACATAGGAATCTAGGATTCTTTCTTACTTTCTAATTCTTGCYCTTCCTCTAGTGTATTAAATATCTTTTGAAAATATAATCTTTGACAGCTTTGCCCTCAAATTCTGTTGTTCATTGCATTTTTTTTGTTTTGTTATGGTTGTWGTTGTTGTTGTTTTTCCTTTGCCATCCTCCAGGCCCATGATGTGATTTGTTTTCTTTGATTTGATTAATTCATGGCCTGGGGAGAGAGTTAAACTGAGATTAAGTTGTGAATAGAGGGTTAAAAAAGTGTAAGTATTTGGGTATTTTACTGCTAAGATAAGTACAATTATCTAGATAAGAGAGSGGTTTTTTTCCTTCTCACTCAGAAATCTTTACCTGACTAGACTTTTTAGCTGTTATAAAATACACTGTGCTTTGCACACTGTGATCAAATTACTTGGCTAAAATCCTAGAGAAGCTGGACAGAGCACAAAGAGCAAAACATGATGAAGAGAAATTTATGCTGTACTTCTCAAAGTGAAAACAGCTTTCAGGCCCCTGAAATAATTATAAAAAATATTTTTKAAATTTTAAAAATTGTGGGGTTTTCACCATGTTTAGTGTTTTCAAAAGGGATTGGTATCACTTCATTTTTTTTCAAAAAAGTAACTTGGTTGGGATTGCTTCTGTGATTTCTTTATTTGAAATTTTCATTGATGCTTGATTATTGATGCAGACACAATATTTGAGAAAAAATGTTTTAATCCTCAGGATACTATGTAAAGCCAAATAATTAATTGCTGACGGTGAATTTGTTCTATTTTATTGTATTTTTTGCTTAATGTCCTCACTGCAAATGTGTATTGAAATAAATCATCTTTTTCTGTGATAGCACAGTCCACACAGATATGATGGGACATGTTTTCCCCACAATCTTGACATTGCAATGGTATCTCCAAGGAATGCCTTGTAATTTCTCCAAGGAATGTCTTGATTCAGCTTCACCTTGGCACCRTGGCATGCTACCTCTTTCAGCTGAAATTGTTGAGATGTGACAGTTCAATTACATATAAATAAAAGCAGATGGGCAAAGATAAAATAAAACTTCTGTTTGCTCCACAGATGTTGAACATTTTGTAACCTGAAATAACAAAACCCTGTTACACGTATAAAACTTCAGGCTGYATAATAATTTCTAACATATTTTGTTTAGCTAGCAACAGATTAACTGCTATTTACACTTAAGTCCATCAGGCATTGAAATAASAGAAAAATTATGTTATTTAATTACTCTGTTTATATTTTTTGTTGTTGAATCACATGTRTCCATAATTTGCTATTACAAAGTTTGCAGCATAATTCCATTCTTATTCCTGTATTCAATTTTGAAAAAAAATTATTTTATTTTAAAATGCTGAAGTCTTAAAATCCCTCAGTTTTAAATGAAGAATAATGGGATAAAGAAATAAATTTGGCTTAAAACCTGGAAGTTCCAGCTAAGCATTGAGCAATGTCTTTAAAAGAGATATAAAAGAACCCAATTCTTACAAAGCAGATAAACAAMAAAATTAAATAMATGTAAAGAATTGAGAAATGCAAAAGTAAAGTAAATATAAAAGCCAAATTGTACTGTTCTTAGAAAGATTTTCTTTTTTCCTGTTGTTCAAAACAGAAGTATTATTCTAATCAAAGTGTATATTTGTATATACAAATTATAAACAGAAAGTTCTTTAGCATTAAAACGTGTTGACTGCATTTCAAAATACAGTTCTTTTTATTTTTATTTTGCATATTTAGTCCAGTATTAGAAAACGTTAGCTACATGAAGTTCTACAGACTCTGTTAAACTGAAATGTTACTTACATGAGTAACTCCATTATTGARTAGGTTAAGATAGACTTCTAAAGATTTTTTTTTTGTAAATCTACTGTAATGGTTTTTACTTGTTTGCTTCAGTGAWAATGATACTTCAGATTTGAAATTATTTTCCATCACCATCTGAAAGATTAATTGGATAGAAGCAGAAATTAGGTCAATCAAAATTTAGCTGCATCTTAACAGCATAAGTAGCATAAATATTGTTCAGTATTGTAATATGTATCACTGTGGAATTCAATTCTTTTTCCCATTCCAATGCAGAAATTAAATGCCAACTTTATTGTACCTCCTTAGGAGCTAAAAGAAAAGCAGGAATCTAGTCTCAAACGGGACATGGATGGAATGGGAGCCCCAGAAATAAAGTATGGYGATTCGATCTGTTTTGTCCAACATGTGGCCACTGCCTTATGGTTGACTTACAAAGCACAGGATGCTAAATCAGCACGTTTAGGTCCCTTGAAAAGAAAGGTAATGTTTCATTTTTTTATGATTTACTTSTTCAGTGTTAGTGGATTTACTTGTTTTGTGCTCTTATATTGAAAAATTCACTGCATATGTGAATATTWCACTCTGAAAATGAAACAGTGATGGATATTAATGTAATTATGTAATTGAAGAAAAACTGTCATTAAGAAATGTATTTAACTACTTTTTCTCTCAGAGAAAGAATTATTAATTTGTGCTCAATTTTTATTTTTGATACCAGTAAAAGATGGGAATTCCTGATCTGGATAATCATTTAAAATCTAAATGTAACTACTCTAACTGGTGTAAACTAATTAGTCATCTTACATTCACTGGTGTTTCAGATTTTTTTAATTGTGTGAAATAGCAATTAAATTTTTCACTTAAGAAATGGCCCTRGAAAATCCTCAAGTTTCTTAAGGGATTTAAGGGAATAATTTCCTCCCGAAATGTTAGATGTAATTGTGATGTGACATCAAGAACGTCTTTCTTTCAATCTTCTGATTTTATGATATGATTGTATTCTTAATTAGTGGCATATGACCCTGATTCATCTTCAAATTTTATGTTCATATTTCGTTCAATGTTAAGGGCTTTAGTACCAGCTTCACATGACTGTGCCATTACCAAACGATTCCTTGATTCTCTATTTGGAGGTTTTTACAGCTTGAACTTATCATTAGAACATGAAAAAGAAAATTAGAAGTTCATTACTGAACATCTCATTTAATTACTTGCACATATGTACATTTGTAAGAGAATACCCATACACAAGCACTGTAGTGCAAAACAATGAGGTCCTCATCACACTCCCTTGGCACAATCACTTTTATTCATATGCAGCACATTTATTCATATGCAGCACATTTATTCATATGTCATTATCAATGGGCAGTGACTGCCCAACCCCTTCACATCTCAGCAACCTGGCTGATCAGAGAAATTCTTTGTATGCCAGTCATTCAGTATTTTCTTGACAAAAAGTTAAACACTTTGATGTTTAACATGATGGCCTCTTCCTTTCCCATGCCAGAAGTGGCTGTGTCATTCTGTTTCCTCTGAGGGTCCAGTTTTACTTCTTGAAAAGGCAATGTGTAGATTCTTCCTCTGTGTTCAATGAAGAATTTTACAATAGCTTCCCATGGCATTTACTATTTTGTTTCTCCAGTTTTGTGCTCAGCAGCAAGGGATTAAAAGAACCTCCATAATTGCTTGTCACTCTTACTCTCCTTTGAAACTTTCATTCATGTTCAAAGACTTCAAATCTTTTGTTGCCCTCTCACCTGGAGAATTCTCTTGTTAAGCACCTTCAAACAGAAAAAAATCCAAACATTCCAGCTTCATGCAATTGATTTTCCTGTGAGGCAAAAACCAGTTTTTCTTACCCTGCAATATATGATACTAGATTACAATCTGGTAAGCAACTTTTGATATATATATATCCTTTTAAATTTCATATAAAATCTTTTTTTTTCTACATTAGTAGCTAAGTCATTGCTTTGTATTCATCCTCTGCCGTCATTGTGTCAGGAGATTTTCACTTTCACTCACTGTATTCCTTCTAAAGCTGGCCTGCACTTCTTATAACATGACTCATTAGCCCTAGGAGGATTGAAAAATACCTTGTTTTTGCAAGAGGCGAAGGGTGCTTTTTCTAACATAACCTAGCTATTATCCCTGTCAGCTTCTGTAAATCTATAGAGAGGAGAAAACAACTATGAGATTAGTTCTGTTATTAAATACCAAAAATTCCAAGTTAAAATTTCTGTTGTTTGRCTTCAGTGTAGTTTCATACATCTAATTATTACACGAACAATTGTGAAAGAAATTCTGGCATCATTTATGAGGYTTTTGTTGCACGATTCCTGCCAGAATTTTTATTTGTTGTCTTTCTCGCTCTGTGGTGACCAAGAGTTCAAGTTTTTGCCAGGTAATGATGATATTTATGTCAATATTCTAGCCAACATCCCTCCACCATCCAGTGAGTGATGGATGTCTGTCTTTTCCATTTGAGAGCTCGCTTTTGTGCAAGCAGTGAACTCCTGCAGAGCTCTGAAATGCTGGAGCTCAGGGAACAGGAAAACATATGCTACGTGATTCGGATTCATGTAGTGGAGGGCACTGCCCATGTAGTGTTGGTCAATGCCTTGCTGTACTTCACCAGGCAAGGCACTGCCAAATGCCTTTTTATATGCAGAGAAGTGTTCCATCTGAGGAATTGATGTAGGCAGTGCTGGATGCTTCTGTCTGTGATGTTCTTACTTGAATTCTAAATAGCACTTTCCTGTCATGGTGATGTTTCTGGATCATTTAGTTGAGGTTTGGGTTGTTTGTTGGTTTTCTGGTTTGGCTTTTTTTTTTCTGTTGTGTTTTTTTTTTTTTTTTTTTTTTTTTTGTTTTTTTTTAGCAGAGAAATAGGAAAGATTAGGTCCTTCTAAAAGATTTTTCCCTCATCCACTACATTCCTAGGGAGAAGAGTTCATATCTGCTCTATGATGATGAAGATGCAATTATTTTGCAAGGCATGACAGCTTTAMTACCCTATCTGTCAAATGCCTTCATTCCTGTAGCTCCGAAATCTGGCGCTGCATACAATGGCCTGAGGAAACATTATCTGATTGTCAAATATTTTCTTGCTAATTTTGTGATGGGGAGAGCCGATCTCCACTTACACTTCAGTTTAGAGACCTCAGGACCTTCTCTATGGAAACAGTGATATTTAAGCAGGCAAAGACACACAGTGTGATACTATATAAAGAACTATCTGAAAAAAGACAAAAGATGACCAAATTTTAAACTGGTGTCCTTTAAGAAAATGTTATTAGTATAATAATAATAAAAAAATCTTCCCAGTCTATTGTATTTCCATGGATTCTGCTGTCCAGTTAAACTCAGCAGGTGGTGTTTTTCTCTTTTAAACACTCTTCCTCAAAGTGTTTGAAAAAACAGAGTACATGTGTAATCTAGATTCTGCCAAGTATAGAAAAACTTCCCTTTCCAGTGCTTTGGAATACCTATACACAGTATGTACTAAAGCTGTTGGTAAATAACTTTCCCATTTGTGGCAGTAACCGCCTGTGTAACATTACTAGTTTCTTTGTTAACTATTCATGCCCTCAGAATTAYTCTGCTAATTAGGAAGGTGTTTTGCAAATTTTTACTAACTCAAAGCTAAAAAGATATATTTTTTTTGGTGGAGAATTTAGTAGATTTCATCCTGGACAAAGAAGCAGGATAACTCACATTTACTTTTTACAAAACTACTGTAGGATTTAATGACTCMAAATAACGGATTTGTTCTTGTGATACCTAAAAGTATGCTGTCTTTCTGTGACACTGTGTGTTTGTTTAAAGTGAAAGATTAAAACACCACCAAAGGATCTGTGTTTTTACTTGAAGTTCATATGATGTTCATAACCGGTTCTGATAAGAAGTCAAATGATTCAGAAGTTGCTTATAAACATTCCCGCTCTTTTAGCTGCTCTGTCGTTTTTATGTTTGTCCCTCCAGCTTGGTTTTTCTTGTCAATAGTCTTATRGCATGAATCCTTTAGTAAATGATGCTTAAGAAAGTAAAGTTCCTCTTTCCCCAATTAGCTAGAATATGGAATGAATGACCTTTTTTTTTACAGTTTGAAAATATTTCTTAAGAGTATCTTTTTAATGAATTGTGGAAGAATAAACATTACTTTGTCTTTTCTGAATAACTTACGTAAGACTGGAAAACTTGTAGTAATTTAGTGGATGTCCAAATAAAGTGATTAACACATCTGTATATATGCCATTTTTTTTTTTTTTCAGTGCAGTACTGAAATAAATAAAAACATATTTAAAAGSAAAAAGTGTTTTGAAGTAAATATTGTGATGATTACTGACTTTTGATAGGTTATATTACACCAAGAAGGTCACATGGATGATGGTCTCACGTTACAAAGATGCCAGCGTGAGGAATCCCAGGCTGCTCGAATCATTCGCAATACTACAAGCTTATTCAGCCACTTTATAAGGTAGCTGTTACCCTGTTTTTAAAGTATTCTGAAATTATATTAATTTCTCTAAGAGAGTCCTTATTTTCTGCATTCAAGTATTTGAATTTTTGAAGCTTTGAAGCTATGTGCAATATATTTTTACTGATTTAAATCTGCAATTTTGATTAGTAATGCCATTAAATAGATAAAGCAGTTTATTAGAGATTATTTACATGAAATGTAATACCTGGAAGCCAGAAAGCCAGCTAGATCATAATCCAGGTAAAGAAAACCTGCTAACTGATCTTGGTCTGACTCAGTTAGTATTCAATGGTACCTAGAACTTTGTCAAAATGAAATCTATAAGAATGTAATTAGTGCTGAAAAAATTACTTTTTTGTAGTGCTTGGCAGAAGTTTTAATTAYGGTGGTCAAGTGGTCGCCTTTGTATTTCTACCTGTTTGATAGAAAAAAAATGCAGACAAAGGAGTTTGTGATGATTTGCTTCCATGGAGCCCMCCATGTAAGCCTGTGTTTAAAACATTATTACTTCAGTATCTCAAGAACCTACGCTACTCCTTTGTGTTTCTTGGGCTGAGGATATGAAAAAAGAGCCACCTTTGCCAGCAGCCAGTGCCTGCTACATGTTACTATTTATAGTAGTCAGGCTGTGGAAAACTGGGTTATCACACRCCATTGAGAAAATACTTGAACAGAAAGAGACATTATTATACTGACAACTGATAYTCCTTAAAACACTTTTTAGTTTTTAATCCCACTCTGCTTTATTTTCTATATGGAATAGATACAGAAAATCTAATTCATGGTTAGGGTTACCTGCTACTTTTGTGTTCTTTTTCCAGAAGACTGGGTGTGTAACTTCAACAACTGCTACTGTTATTGCACATTACACCTATTATATTAATAGGATTTAAAGCACCTAAACAAAATCAATTCCCATAGAAAAATACTTCGGTGCAGGACTTTGAAGCAGCTTTCATCTCTGTTTCATCTTTTTGCTGAATTATGTTCTTTGTTCTTCCAATTTTTTTTTTTTTTTTTTTTTTTTTTTAAACAGTGCTGGACACCCAATAAATAAGGTGTTTGAATGATGTTCAATTCAGGTCATCTGTTGCTCATATCCATATGTCATATGTGTAACAAGGCTTGATTTAGATACCAAAAGAGAATAGGCTGCTGCATAATACTATAAATTGCAGGGGGAAAATGATTAATGCTGCCAGTCTTGTTTTCTGTAGTGGAAACAACAGAGCATTATCACCCACTGCCCTGCCTGTTGAGGAGATGGCTCAGACTCTGCAAGATCTGATCACTTACTTCCAGCTTCCTGAAGAAGACCTGCAACATGAAGATAAGCAAAACAAACTTCGCTCACTCAAAAACAGACAAAATCTATTCAAAGARGAGGTATAGAGAGAGGGGTTTTTAYATTCATTTCATTTTAAGTATGTTGTCTTACAAACACTGAGAGGARTCTAGATGTATGTGTATTATCATCTAGATACATGCATATGATCAGTAATTTAAATTTCCTAGCTGAGAGATATAGATATGGATAGATAAAAAATATATGGAACTTGTCACAAGCCACAAACACTGTCATAAAATTTGGTCTGACTTCTGAGCTTCTTTAAACAGATCTCATTTTACAAGAAACAATTTTTAAAAGAAATTTCTTTTTCTCTCTGTGAAGTTATACARCATAGATACTCCAAATGAATAATAAAACATGGGTCAAGAATAAATGTTACTTCTGATGTCTTTTCTTCTCTGTGAATATTCCTGCAACTTTTTACCTCTAGAAACGCTAAGAATGCCTGTTTTTGAGAAGGATATATATTACATAAATGTTGAGTTGCTCCTCTCTGAAAATGGAGTAACTACATTTTTGTATAAATACTAAACATACTTTATTATGTTTTTAGACATGATTGAACTTGCTTGCATGTTTTCAATACCATATGAGTCTCCAGTCAAACTGAATTTATAAATCTCTTCTAGTATTTAAAATACTTGGTTTTACAGATATTTTATTGAATAGTAAAAATCCCCCTTTCTTAATCAACAAATTTTTTTTTATATATAAATGTAAAGGAGGAATTCCAAGAAGGAATTTTGTAAAGAAGAATGTTCATAAAAATTGTAAAAGCCTTGATTTTTTGATTTTTTTWATTCTTTCTTTTTTATAATAGTGAGTTGTATAAGGAACAGTTTAGACTCATTCTCTGAAATTAATTCTTTTTGTACAGAAAAATAGATATGAAAATCTTTTAAGCACAATTAGTTTATTGTTTGGGATTTTCTTAATTTAAGATAATGCAACATTCCAAATTACACAGGAAAAAAATCTTGAAAAAAAAACCAATGAGCAATGCTTTTTCATGTAGAGTTCACCCTCCTCTCTCTCATGTGTGCTTAGGGAATGCTGGCTCTAGTTCTGAATTGCATTGATCGCTTAAACGACTACAACAGCGCAGCTCATTTTGCAGGAATTACAAGAGAAGAACATGGTACATCATGGAAAGAAATTTTGAATCTCCTTTACAAACTGTTAGGTAAGTTCTTCAAAAAACTACTAATATGAAAAAACCTCTGCTGCTTCACCACCAAAGAATACTTGGTGTATTATTCAGTTTATTATGTAAATTACAGAATTTCTTCCATATACTTACTGCTATTTATTACAGAGAATGGAGTTTATTGAGAAGTAATACACTGGAAAATTAGACCTCAACTAGGAAAAAGCTCAGTGAAGCATGCCAAAACATTTTTTCTTACATTTAAATGTGACTGTGATATGCAAATAGATGTGAATTATTGTTAGAAAAGCTGGAAAATAGTATTTTTGTATGAAGCTGAAGAAAAGTCTAAAAGTAATAGTCAGGTCTGCTCAATCTGTGTTTGTCACTTGAGGCTTAGATTAAAATGTTAATARCAAAAATTATGTAAAACAGAAGTGGAAATATTTTTTTCAGTATCAATGCCAGAGTTTCTGGAGCAAACTTCTGTGTTGTAGAATGGCCAAAATTATAGATCAGGAAAAGTATCTCTATACGCATGTCCTAAATTTTTTATGTGATACCCAATTTGGGTTATTCCTTATTTAGGARAATCCTGTCTTCTGATGGAGTTTAAATACATTCTGATTTCATTACAAAAGAAGGTAGTCCATAGTGAAATAAGGAAGTTGAGACTCAGGACAAAAATAAAAGGAACCAGRGGAAGTGCTTTGCAGCATGAGGTTATTCACATAGAACAGACATACAGGTGCTTCTGATGAAATCCCATTGCCTTAAAAAGTAAAAAGTTAACATTGCCTGAATTTTACTACAGTCTTATGAGCTTAAAACAAAGTACAGCAAAAAGAAATCTCTTTAGAACTATGTAGGTGTTTTTCAGATACTGTCTTGAATTTCAGCTGCAGGTACATTTTGAACATACTTGTTCTGATGTAATATTTATTATGCTTCATGATAAAAATCACTGACAATTCTACACAAAAGGTGCTTTGCTGTTGCCTTTTCCCCCCTATGATCAGTAGTAACTTCTAGAAGGGAGAAAAACTGCAGTATTGCTTGAAAGACTTGAAATTTGATGAACTTTCAAAGTGCAGTCTGCATTACTGAAAGACTAAAAGCTGTGCATTCTACAACATTGTGATCAGAAAGTAGAACTGAGCAGCAATACATGTTGTTGACCTCAAACTCGAGCACATGATCTTCCCACACCTGGTGGGACACAATAGGAAAAGAAATACTTCAGCACTGTGATCATGAGAGTGCTTGATATTTGGATCAAACAAGGATTCTGGATAACTTCTATTTAACAACAAAATAAAACATGAACCGAACTTTTTTTTTTTTTTTTTTTTTTAGATTAATGTTTATCTAGTATGCCCCAGTCAACTTCATAAAACTATGTCCTCCTTAGAAATTATGTTATTTGCTGATATTCAAGGTAATGAAAATCCCAGTTCTTCATTACTGTAACATATATAGACTTGTCTGTTCATTGTTTTATGAAGTTACTCTAAAAATAGTGTTAAAATACATATGATAAAAATTGGTGATTTAAGATTGAAATCTCCTGCTATAAAATTATGCCTTGTATCTTTTTTTCCCAGCTGCCCTCATTCGTGGCAACAGAAACARCTGCGCTCAATTTTCCAGTAACCTCGATTGGCTAATCAGTAAATTGGATAGATTAGAATCTTCCTCAGGTGAGACTTACTTTTACAATGTAAGTTAACTATCAGTAAATGTCTGTTTTACAGTAGTGTCGGAGTGGTTTTCCTTGGAGCCAACACAAACTAGAAAACCAATACACTCTTGGGKGTGGGGGTTTTTTGTTTTGGGTTTGGTTTTTTATGTTTGTTGGRGTTTTTTTGTTTGGTAGGTTGTTTGGGTTTTTTTACTGATGAAAGTAAAATATTGAAAGAGACATTTTTGTGGCATTTTTGGTTCCATACATTTGTTCTGTGCAATCTACATTACATCCAGTCAGTGTTGCGAGTGACTGTGATGAATTAAGGGYCAAACAGTATCAAGAGTAGTGTATAATGAAGTTACACCAATTTGTGGCAAAGCATACAAACCCCATCTAGATATACATTATAGGGTTTTTTTACAGTGGAGTATTCAACAAAATATTAATGTACTATACAATGCTCCTTATTAAAACCTTTACCTCTTCCATTGTAAATATGGGGCTAAACTTACAAATTTGTCAGATGGTTTTAAAATAGTGGGTATTTTCAAAAGAAAATAGAAATTAGCATTTTTATTATGCATTTATTCCTAAAGTACCATATTCATATTAATACCCCTTAGTACTATTAATACTCTCTTTTTAGACCAGACAAAAGATAGCGTCTTCTAAGAGAATAATTTACTGAGTTTTCAGATTGTATTTGGTTGTGCAGGTGATTTAATGACAACATTATTTCTGTGGTCTTCATATAGGTATTTTGGAAGTGTTGCACTGCATCTTGATTGAAAGCCCAGAAGCTTTAAACCTAATATCTGAGGAGCACATAAAATCCATTATTTCACTGTTGGATAAACACGGGCGCAACTACAAGGTATGTTTGGAAAAACTAAGGATRCAATGTTAATCTTACAATTATTTGTGGGGGAATAAAAAGAGAAATGTCCACATGGAAATATGTGCTTCTCGTACCTTTAAAGGAATAAAATAACCTTAAAGTACATCTGCAAATTTTTTTTATTGAGGTTAAAAGAATGTTTAATACATAATTGCTTTTCAGCAATTTTCAAATACAGCAAATTTGTATGAGAAGTAAACAGTTAAGAAATACTGGTAACCAGTAAGAACACTGGATTTGCTGAGAAACTTGAGTATTCTGGTGGCTGTAAGAAAGTGGGCAGRGTAGCTTGCTTTGTGATTCAGGGCTCTGCAGAAGCAGTGGACTACCATTGTATCCACAGATACAGAGAACTTTATCCTACAAAGTCATTCCTAACCTGAGTAATAATAATAGTAGCAGAAAAGAAAAAATAAATTGAGAAATCAGAAAAATAATCCAAATATCTGAAAACACAGGTGTTCAGAAGAAAGAAAAAAACCCAGAGTTTCCAGAAGAAATACTGGATGAAATTAATTTAGACATCAATATGCAATTTATTATGATAGAAGAAGGTGAACAGAGTTTCTGGCTGCGACCAGGATGACATCACAACACAGACGAAGATATAGGTTTTTGTGTGATTTTCTGATGTGAGTTTCCTTCCTCAATTAAATTTTTTTTTTAAAGACTGATAACCTCGAGGAAGAACAGAGGAAGTTTTAGTGAGCTGAAATTACCTTCTCTTGTAAATCACTAATACAGAGAACCTAACCAACTACAGATGCAGTAAAGGAGAAAAGTGGTTTTAAGYATGGTTAAGGAGAATGAACTGGTATAAGTAAGCATAAGAACAGCAGAAAGTTTAGCTTACTATTTTTAGCTCTTAGCAAGATTTCTGTGTTATGCCTGTCACCTACAAAGAACCTTTTGWCTGAAACATCTTAGTGTAGGCCCTATAGAGGGAACTTAGAGCAGTAAAAGAAAATGTGCACAGGAGAATTTAACTGGGTAATGGGTTTGTGTATTTCCATTAATAATGTCTTTGACTATGCCTCAGCAAGTGATAAAGAGTGGGAAGAAATGAATTTATCTGTTATWCCACAAATAGTGTATCTTGTTCTCCTTCTAGAAAACAAATTCTGTTGAGATTTAAAAAATATGAAATACAAATATTAATAAGCAAAATTGTCCTGGAAATTACTGTTTTGGAGGACTTYTTAAATTAAAAGCCTTCTATCAGAAATATAGTCAACAAATTCACAGAGATGATTTAAACAGTTTAYGTGTGAAGTCTGAGTTGCYGGTAATCATTAATGTTACTAAGATRCTTTATAGCTGAGCACTGATCAGAGTTTATGCGGTTCTTTAAATAATTACCTCTGTCCTTCTGCTAGATGGTTTCTGCCCAATAGCAGAGATGCTAGAAAGAAAAATGCATGGGTAGGGACATGGAAAAATGTTTAAGATAATGTATTGTCTTTAACAGCTTAAGCTGCTGATGGTGGGTTTGTGGTAAATTCACTGGGCTGATGAGAGGAGTAGCTAAAATCAATATTCTACTGTTTGTGGTGTCGTGCAATAGTAATAACATCGATGGTGTGAAGATGAGTCTTTGTCTTGGAGGTGATGTGAGCAGTTTAGATCACTTGGGCTCATTGGTCAAAGACTGTTTGTCAGAGGGCAAGTAGATATTTAAGATTCTCTGTTTTTTGGTGAAAGTGTGCAGCTTTGTTCCTCAACATTAACCAACATTTATTGTTACTTATTCTCTCTTCCAAAACCTCTTGCTCCAGTGGGCAGGAAGAATGATACCAATTTCTTTCAATTTTCAGACTCAAGGAGAAAAAAAAGGAAATATGAAGTTATAGAATAACATCTYTCTGAAATTCTGTTTTGCTTTATAGTGAGCTTTTTATTTCTTCACTTTATGTATTTTTAATTCCATAAATAAACGTTTTGTTTCTCATATTGAAAACCTTCTTTCCAGAATAGATATATAAGCAGTCAGAGAAYTGCCATTGAGAATTGTCCACTAATTTGGCACAGGAAGTTTTTTGGGCTGAAGAAAATTTATCAAAGAATTTAATTTTATATTTCAAAATTTTAATGACACAATTAAAAAGTTGACATATACCTGTTTTAGATTTATTTCTTTCTAACCAAAATGAGAATAAGTAACCTCAAAGGAAGGTTTTTGTGGTATTCTCAAACACTGTGTTCTGAATTTATATTCCACAAATGTTTGATATCAGTAGTACAGACTATGCTCGATCCATATATGTGAAAAGTGTGTAGCAAACAATCATGTGCCTTATATTCCTTCATTTAGGTCTATTCTGAATGTAAATTAAACTGAAAATTGAATAATAGTGTATGCAGCTATCTGTCTTTATCTGACTTCCTTCTGATTTTTCTTTTAAGGTTCTCGATGTGCTTTGCTCTCTCTGTGTCTGTAACGGAGTTGCAGTCCGTGCCAATCAAAATTTGATCTGTGACAATTTACTGCCTAGAAGAGACTTACTTTTGCAAACACGTTTGATTAATGATGTGACAAGGTATAGTRATATCTTTTATTGTTTTATTAGAAAAAATGGGACTACTATATCTTCAATAATTATTGAATAAAATACTATAACATGAGAAATGTCCCAAAGCTTTCAATACTAAGAAACAAATTTTAGAAAGTGCTTGTGTATTRTGTATGAACTTCTGAAAAGAAAACCTAACAATATGGCATTTGTAATTGAAACTGAATTCAAATAGAAATTGCTAATTCATGATCAGATCTAAGATGGAAACATGAAAGTTGCTTGTTTCTGAGTCAAAGCARGGCATAGAATAGGTAAATATACTGTGAAGTAGTTGTGTGTTTTAAGAGGGACTTGACTTCCTGGCAACCTCACTCCTGGTTTTTTGATTTTAGAATATGAACTTGTCATTCCTTTCCTCTTTTGACTGTAAGTCTTTCAAAGCTTGGAACCTCTGCCTTAGAAGATGATTCTACWGCAGCTTTATTAGTTTATAAAAATGGCTCACTTTTTAAAGTATGATGAGCAAAATGTGGCTATCTACACTCGTATCGTACTTGCAAAGTGAATTTGAGAATTATACAGCAATATAATTCACATGTCATACTTTATGTTTACACTAACTGGCTTACATTTTCTTTCTTAGCATAAGACCAAACATATTTTTGGGTGTTGCTGAGGGCTCTGCACAATACAAGAAGTGGTACTTTGAGTTAATAATTGATCAGGTTGATCCATTCTTGACGGCAGAACCCACCCACTTACGAGTTGGCTGGGCCTCTACTTCAGGTTATGCCCCCTATCCTGGAGGTGGAGAAGGATGGGGAGGCAATGGAGTTGGTGATGACCTCTACTCTTTTGGGTTTGATGGACTCCATCTGTGGTCTGGTGAGTACTATGTCAGCTATCACTTATTCTTTCATTTAGCAGTTACCTACCCTTACCTTCTGTTCCTTTGTATATATAACATACAGTTTCATGGTGACCTACATTTGAACTCCTGTTTGTCATGAATTTATTTAGAAGTTCAGATCAGACTTYTTATCTGAGATGTTAGCCAATATTAATTATACCAATTAGGCTTTTTAGCAGATAGCTTCTCTTTTCATTATTTTGATCAAAGAATGGCATTATTTAGATCTAGATCAATACTGACTTAATTCTATCTGTCCAAAATCAATGTATGCATTGATCTCAGATAAATTGATTCTATATGAATCTACATTTGCATTGTTCTTTTACTTTGAATCTGGAGTTGAAGTAAAATAACAGTGATTCTTCCACATGTTGATAGACCTGATACATGAAATTAAAATTTTGATAGTTTCATAAAAGACGGTTTGGTCAATTAAAAATAAATGTTACATTACTGCCAACTTCATTATTTCAGTCCTTGTGTGTACAGTCTTTAATTATGAACTAGCACATTATTTTTGCTTCCAGATTTCTCTTGCATGCACAGTAAATGCCTGTTGCCTTATTTTTTTTTAAATTAAACCTGCTTAAATCTTCTGATTACTAAATGCTTCTATCCTAGGTCGGGTACCCAGAGCTGTAGCATCTGTCAATCAGCATTTATTAGCATCTGATGATGTGGTTAGCTGCTGCTTGGATTTAGGTGTACCCAGCATTTCATTTCGCATTAATGGACAGCCTGTACAGGGAATGTTTGAGAACTTTAGTACAGAAGGATTTTTCTTCCCTGTTGTAAGCTTATCAGCAGGTGTAAAGTGAGTACAACTTAATTTTAACTGTTTTCTTTGCTGTTTCATCACACMAAGTATTGTCCCATTTGAGGTATCATTTCTTCTGTTTTGTTGCTTCAGTTCTGCCCAAACAGCAGCTGGAAGGAAGGCAGGGACGTACTGATTTGTTCGGTGATGATTTCACTTAAAAGTGAAATGTGAGCCTGTAAGCAATTTGAATAAGTTTATACTGTCTGAAAAGTATTCTTTTATGGGTATGTGGTGACCTAATGGAAATTAATTTTGTTTCATTCCACTTATCCATGAAAAAAGGATGTTGGAAACACAGGACCACATTTGCACTAATTAAAGTTCTCACTGGTACTCTCAGCAGGGAGTAAAAAATGTAAATCATCATGAAAACTGRTACTGTATTCACAGTAGGGACAGAACTGATGAAAAGCAGTTTTGGAATCTCTTTGCTAATATTACCCCTTTCTTACCTGTTCTATAGCAAAAATACTGAGTTTCAGACATTCCGTATTTATTTTATTTTTTTGCCTACCTTCAATATATTCAATATATGAATCTTTTGTAGAATCCAGCAGAATACAGGAGGGCTGACAAAGGTTTAATGATTAAATTTCATTTATTCTCCACCAGTGTTCCTCCTGTGTAGTGTAGCTGCATTAATACAAAGCTTTTGAAAGCATTCATTATTTTTTACTGTGAGAAATCTGCCCAAACTTGTGTAATAATTTTTGCTTTTCATTCTGGTTTGATGTTGCTTTTRTATTTTTTGAGAGCATTTTCTTTGTAGTTTATAGTAGCTGATATCAGTAGCTGTGTTGTCAATTGTGTCTGTTAGTATCAGAGAAAATGTTTTTACATGGGAATCCTGAGTTCATGAGTGGAGCAAGGTGTTCTGGGGTCTTAATTTTTCTTCTCTTTTTAAAAATGTAAATAAAATATATTGATCTGATAGTTCTAGTATTCCAATAGCCTTCTTACCTGAGAAGAAGTGTAGGGGCTAATTCCTAGAGAAAACAGGCTTTTAAAAAACTTTTCTGTGTTTGTTTACCTCTAGAGTTTGTCTACTTGAGGACCAGAGTATGCAGCTGGATAGGTTTTATCTTTGTTGTTTTTCCTGGTATACTGTTTAATTTATATTGAAAATATGTACCTGAGGAGAAAGAGAACACTTTAGGGGTAACTAGGAATCTTAGTTATGCTTCTGAAACTCGTTCCCASTTGTAATATTTGTTATACTATTCTTTTATTTCTTAATGTATTATGATTTTAGTGTTTTGTTTGTTTTTTTATTTATTTTTCTCATATGCCAGCTGCCTGCATGTATGTGCTGAGAAGTTAGTGTGAAACTTTTAAGTTATGTATCAATAGTCCCAGTAGTATTTTTAGAGTAACAATCCAATTTAAATTAGATTGGTGTTTCCAAATCTCTTAAATACCTTTAAAAATGCACCACTTACAGCCATTTGATTTTAAGTGATAAAGATTYAAATGCTATACTGCATTAAATAATTAGTTTTGCTTTGACCAAAACAAATATTCAAAAAATAGTGGGTAGATGATGGTTATTCTGATAGTATCTGCTAGTATGAATGCTTGGTAACTCTTTGGTGTTTATCAAAACATGAAGCACAATGGCATTTTTGTAAATGGTAATAAAATAAATGTTTAAGTTTCTAAATTATTTATTTGTGATGATAGTATATGCTGACTATTCAGGAGTCTAATTGCTTCATTGAAAATTGCACAGAGTCCGTTTCTTGTTGGGTGGACGTCATGGAGAGTTTAAATTTCTACCTCCTGCTGGCTATGCTCCCTGTTATGAGGCATTGCTTCCAAAAGAGAAGATGAAACTGGAACCAGTCAAAGAATATAAAAGAGATTTTGAAGGAGTGAGGGATTTGTTGGGTACGACGCAATTYCTCTCGCAAGCTTCTTTTATCCCTTGTCCAATAGACACCAGTCAGGTATGTGAAGTTTGCAATAATGGGACTTGTAACATACACCTGYTCAAAATTTAAGTTCACAATAGAAAAGCTAAGGCAACTTCCCTCTTAGCAATTCCTCATTTGTGTGTTGTGMTGTCCTGACTGAACTAGATGATCTTGGATGTACATGGAGTGGTAAATGGAACCTTTCCTTACTTCCAGAATTGTTATGCTCTTTTCTTAGATTGCTCTTCCTTTTCATCTTGAAAAGATCAGGGACAAATTAGCGGAAAATATCCATGAACTGTGGGGAATGAATAAAATAGAACTGGGCTGGACATATGGCAAGGTATGTTTTGAATGACCTGTCTGGGAAYAGTCAATTGTATTAGATTAAGTCTCCCACCAGTCCAAACCTGGGCTTGGAAGAAGAACAGGGTGTGTAATGGTGGTCTGTACAGTATCAACAACAGGTGACCGTGTTAGCTGGAAGGAGGCAGTGGTATTCACCTTTTGGTGACTTTTATAAACATTCAAATTCCACAGATTGCTTGGTTTTATTTTATTTGTTATGGAGGAGTACTTACAGTGTGCGTTATAAATGAATCATGGGAAAAGCAGATTTATATAGTTATGAGTAGCTGTCATTGAACAAAGATAAATGGGCTGTTACCTATATTATATTTACTGTGTTTTTACTGTAATTCTAGATTCTATCAGGAAAGTACTCTTCTCTATTACTTTGTTGCAGATACGGGATGATAATAAAAGGCATCATCCTTGTCTTGTGGAATTCTCAAAACTGCCTGAGACAGAGAAGAATTATAATCTACAAATGTCAACTGAAACCCTCAAGTGAGATTTAAATATAAAAGAAAACAAATTTTTTAAATTTTATTTTTATTCAAACACATCATGCTGTTGTAAGATATAAAAACCACTCAAATATCTCATTCAGAGATGTTCTGCTAACTTCTGYAGAAGTCCCGGGAACACATTTAGATTGATTGAGAAAAGCTTTGCCTCTATGGAGATACAAAGAAAAAAATATCAGCAAATCCTGTTGATTTTAGTAAAGTGGTATAGATATCAAGCCATACATTTGTGCCTTCTCAGACTTTGAAGGGCTTATTTATTATTTCYGATAAACTAAAATATTTGGGTATTTTTTTAGAAAAATACCATTCTTTTGGATTACTTCCAAGTTTTTTAATTTTAATTTCTTCTGTGTATTTATACAATGCGTGAGCACTATAATGTTGTGTTTCTCTAATGCCATTTTTGTGCCAGAACCCTTTTGGCCCTTGGATGTCACATTGTTCATGCTCATCCAGCAGCTGAGGAAGATCTTAAAAAAGTCAAACTTCCTAAAAAGTACGTACTTGTGGTAACAGTYACATATTGTAGTATTTATTATAAATCTAAAATATTTTGAGTTGATTGAAAGAATACTTGATATGAACCCCCTACCTAATAAGGTCTTACAGATCCCTGGTTAGGCTATTGCCTTGTTCTTGATGATGGTTGAATGTGAATATTGCTGCCCTATACCACCTCCTGAAGTTGTTCAGGGTCGGAAACAATCACATACTCAAACCACATGCAACTCTATCCTTGTCACAACACCCTCAAATAGATACTCCAAAGTTAAAAGTAACATTGTAGTGCTTTTCTGTACCATAGTAAAGAGCAGTCTATCTATATGATGGTAAATGTATCTATTTGAAAGAGGGTTTATGATTTTCCTGTAGGAGAAGGAAATAGCAAGTTGGATACCTGCCAGTTCACATCAGTTTATCAACCCACCAGATACCAYTTTTTCCTGGAAGAACTTTATCCATGAGAAACAAAGTTAGTTGTTYAAAGTGAGCAGTAAAACATACAGTTTTGTAAAAGGAGAGATGGTAATTTTGATCCYCTTAATGGCATTAATTAAAATAAGGAAAAAATTATGTGTTCTCAAGGTTGATGCTGCAGACAGTCTATCATAATACTGGTTTACTATTACTGTTAAAATGCCTGTTGCCTGTAGGAAACATCCTGATGAAAGGAAACAATCTGATTTGAGGAAAAAAAAAGAGTCTGTATATACCTGAAAGGGCAGGTAGTCCTTATACACTAAGGACTATATAGCAGGGTTGTAGAGGGTACTGCTACTGCTGAAAAGTTATTAAACTTATTATTCAGTGGGAAARGGATAAGAACAAAAGCTAAAATGTTTTCTTGTATTGGAAAAAATGGTAATGCAGTCCTTACAGAATAGTGAATTAAAATKCCCTACTAAATAATGCATAAAAGAATTTCATAAGAAGTCATCATACAGATCTTTAAAATATAAATKACTTGAAATGTTTAAATGTCAAGTRTAAAAATATATTAAAARGTACTCATTCACTTGCAATTTCAATGCTTTGTAGCAAWCATGTAGGCACGCATATATGGATCTGAGTCACATTTAATTATCTCTTGTGCAAGAGATCGGAAAATGAGACTGTCTGCTAGGACCTAATTTATATCTTAGTCAATGACCAAATGTAATGCAAGATTTTTGGAAAGAAATGGGAGAGCTGGAGACTAAAAAGTGGAGAAAGTGATTTCCACCCTATGAAGGCTTTATAGAAAGATTTAAATACCATAACTTGGATGTCTTGACTCTCTGTTTTGCTTTGTTGACTTACAGTTACATGATGTCTAATGGATATAAACCTGCCCCTCTTGATCTTTCTGAAGTAAAATTGTTGCCTTCTCAAGAATTTCTAGTTGACAGACTAGCAGAAAATGCCCATAATGTCTGGGCAAAAGACAGAATAAAGCAAGGATGGACCTATGGCATTCAGCAGGTAGGAACTCCTTTAGATACATTTGGAATAAGCAAAGCACGTGAGATTTTGTATTCTAGAACATCATTTGGGAGCAATAGTTAATTAAGATAAAAAATACTGAATGTCTGGTAATATCTGGAAAAGCTAGAGGGAGTGGGAAGCAAGAAAAGAAGTCCTGCCTGTTAAAGTCTGAGTGTATTGTCAGACCYGTATGGTTGCAGATGCTGGATGTATGAGAATATATTTCCATCCTTCTCTTTCATTCTTATCTGTAGGTTTTTAGTGTTATAAACAGATGATTAATTGAGCTTATTATATTCATTGAACTCTTCTTCATCAATGCTGTTTCTCATCTATAATCTTTATGTGATTCCAAAATACWCTCTGTCTCATTTTGCAAAGTCTTTGTGATGTCTTAACAGTCTTTTCTGCTTCTTTCTCTTTCATAATCCCTTTCAGGATCTTAAGAACAAACGTAATCCTCGGCTGGTACCATATGCATTATTAGATGAACGCACTAAAAAATCAAACAGAGATAGCCTCCGTGAAGCTGTTAGAACATTTGCAGGCTATGGTTACAGTATCGAGCCACCTGACCAAGAAATTGGTATGTATTTTCGATAAGAGTCATGGCTTTTCTCCCCCTCAGTGCTGAGGGGAAAGAAAGTAATACTGAAATAAATAGGGAAAACAGATTRTACTAATTAGTAGTGTATTTTGGCAATTAAATTTAATGAAAGGTGTGAACATRTTCTGTAAATTACTTGTATATTACTTAGATTGATTTTTTTTTCTTCTTTTTTTTTAAAGATTGGTTGTAGTTAATGATATGCTAATTCTAATTTCCATGATTTTTTGAATTGGGTAAAATCTAGAGTGTGAGCGGACATATTGGTTTTCATTTGGAAATAATGAAAGAAAAAAAAATGACACAAATTTAATTAAAAAAAAGTTTACATGGTACACTGAAGCAAACACTAAGTTTGCTTCAAATTAAATTCAGATTTTTAAACAGTCTTCAAAGAAGTGCACCAGGTTYCATAATTTTTTTTTATTGAAATCAGGAGCAGAAATTTGTTTAGCAGGTCTTTTTTGTATTTCCTATTCTACTGTAATTTTTGACAAAAATACAAAAGGAAACAAAACTTATTTGATAATAATTTTTAAAATGTYCTAATTGTTTGACTTTTGTAGGAAAATATTTTGTTATGTTTATAATACTGCATTATTGCACTGGATTSTGTTGCATGTAGTAATCTTAGGTTTCCTTTACTCATTTTTGTGTTTGGGACTCTGCATTGAGAGATACTTTGAAATATTCTGATTCTAAATAGCACGTAATTRTTTATCCAGTATAAGATTAGAATGTTCTAACCTCTACATGCTGATTACTGTTAGTCCTTTCGTAGTATTTGCTGTGAAGATTCTTAAACAAGCAATGGCAGATAATGGCTCTTCATGAGATAGAAAATACTGGGGACAGATGAAAAGCTAAACAATGACATTTATAGTTTCCTTTTCTTATTTAAAGTGNTTTTTTTTTTGTTTGTTTGTTTGTTTGTTTGTTTGTTTGTTTTTTTTACAGCTGACCAAACCGTGGAAAAAGTCAGCATTGACAAGATACGATTTTTCAGAGTAGAACAATCGTATGCAGTGAAGTCTGGAAAGTGGTACTTTGAGTTTGAAGCAGTGACAGGTGGAGATATGCGTGTTGGCTGGGCCAGGCCAGGCTGTCGACCCGATGTGGAGTTGGGAGCTGATGACCAAGCATTTGTRTTTGAAGGAAGCAAAGTCAGTGCATCTTTACCTCTTCTGAGCCCCGAACAGGGAACTACAGTATAGATTTCCAATGTGTACTCCAGATCAACTACTGGAATATTTTTAATTTGTATGAAGATATCTCTGAGCTCTCTTTCACACTGGATAGTACCTCCATTTTGGTTCCAGTCATGAGATTGTGCTAACAAAGCAGTGTTAGTTTATATATATCTTTCTAGGGAATACCCAGCTAAGTAAAGAAGTCTGTCATAACCATAAACRAAATACAGTATTCACTTCCATTTTTTTATAAGTATTTTTTCCCAAAAATCTAACAAAATTTTCTTCATTGACTGAGAGAACCACAGTTCTGTTTTCCTTTTTCTGTCTTTTCTACCTTCTGCATATCCTTTCTTTCCAAGGTTGACTTCTAAAGGACTGGAAGGATGATAGTGACCCTGCATGTTAGAAGTTGTACCCAGTGAACAGTAGTTACCACGTTCCAAATAGCTGAAGTTAGGGTGCCATTACTCTATGTCTTTATTATCTCTAAGGGAAGAAGTCCTGATCAGTACTGTCTGCAAATGACTTTGTGATCCTGGAAAATAAAATGTTGGAGAGTATTTATTTATTTTGTATTTAATTTTTAATTTAGCACTGTGTTTATTTACTTGTTTTTCCATTTAGGGCCAGTGTTGGCATCAAGGCAGTGGATTCTTTGGACGAAGCTGGCAACCAGGAGACGTGGTTGGTTGTATGATAAACCTGGATGACAAATCAATCATCTTTACTCTGAATGGAGAGTTGCTTATAACCAGTAAAGGTTCAGAACTTGCATTTGCCGACTTTGGAATAGAAAATGGTAACTTCCCTTTCATAGTCACATGGTTATTGGAAGACAAAACAATACAGCAAACAGAAAAACTGGTCTGTCATAATGACTCAGTGAGCTGAGAAATTGTATTTCACYGATGGGGGCCTTCAGACTGTGCTACACATCAACTTCATAGAAATTTATTTTGGGAGTGCTTATGTGGCACAAATCAAATTTCTTTTTTTCCTTTAACCTCATTAATGGGATTTCAGAAGTCAGAGTGGGTAAATTTTCTCACTGTTGCTAGGCTTTCTCTCAGGACTTCAGTGCTAAGGAGTGGTAATAMTAAGCATCCTGAAAAATTTCCAAAAGCTGAAAATGTAGTCTCTGATTATCTCACTGGAGCATAAATGTTCTATGTTCATGTCTGTGAAGGACAAAAGGAGTACTATGTGGTAAGAGTCTGCTTCAAAAGAGCAAATCTTTGCAATTTAGCTTGAGTCTCATTTGTATTTTTTTTTYCTCAGTGCCATTCCCAACCTATTAGAATTTCTTATTTTTCTGAGATATTTTTCCTCTTCCATTTTTGRTGTTTGCTTTTTCAGAAAGTACTGTCTACATGACTGTATTAGAGGAGTGGGGGAATATTTTCAAACTGTTTGGCTTTGTGTTTTCATTGACATTTTCTTTATAAGTGTATCCGCTCTAACCAGTAACGGCTTTATACCTGTTAAAACTTTGCAGTTGCTCACTGTCCTTTAATTTTACCACTGAGAGTTTTTCTAAAGGTAGATCATGAGGGAYTGCCTTAACAAAGCTGTTCWGGAGTCTGAAAGTTTAGGAGRGAAAATTCCTCCTTWRRAGRGTGAACTGTTGGSTTTTCYTTGATCTTGCTCCGAATTCTGGTAWATGAAGAAATAAGTCAACAGCCTTTCATCCCAGTCTAAAGGTGTATGGAGATCAAAAAGTTGAGTCATAAAAAATGATAACAGTAAAGAAATCTGTATTTGTCAGCTGTGAATGGTAGAGGAATGGAGGCTGGCAACAAAATTTGTAGCTAYTGATGATAAAGTAAATTTTAAACAAATTTACTGAGATACCTSAACCTCATCTCAAAGTCCTTTTGAAAATTTGGTGTCCTCAGAGACCATACTTAACTTTTGCTAATAACTTTGATCTAGCCAAGGTTGCCTTCCAGTGTCCACCTTATTAGTCTAAAAATGAGAAAGATAACCAATTAAATGGGATAGTGCCTAAGTCCTCAAGGGTTTTGGTAGCAAATATGTTGAGCTTAGACATTTAAGGTTTGCTACTGTCATCCCTTTATCTGCATTACTTGTAGGAGTTAAGTTTAGTTCACATTAGATGCATCCAAAATAAAGAGCGCTCATGGTTTTAAATTAAGTCACTGTTGGGTTTTATTTGGTTTTGTGTTTCTTTAGGTTTCGTTCCGATTTGCGCACTGGGCCTGTCTCAGATTGGTCGCATGAACCTCGGAATGGATGCCAGTACATTCAAGTATTACACAATGTGTGGCCTTCAAGAAGGTTTTGAACCTTTTGCTGTTAACATGAACCGAGATGTTGCTATGTGGTTTAGTAAACGYTTACCAACATTTGTCAATGTGCCAAAAAATCATCCTCACATTAAGGTAACATTACATGTTAGGGAGACACCTGTTCAATGACTGTTTGTTTAGCAAGCTGAGACACTAAATCCTTACTAATACTTACTGTCATCAGATAGTTTGTCATATAACTCTATTAAGTCACTCWTAGATAATTCCAGATGATCTTGTCTATCTTCAGTTTCATTTATGGTAGTATGGATTCCTGTGGATATGCCTGTCTGGTTTATTATAAGTCTYACTAATTTATGTTGTGGTTAACCACTGGAAACATGTTAGTTATGGGGGTTTCTTATATTTTACCTTACACATGCTTTCACTTTTTGAACCTTCTCTACTATACATTATTCTTAAATATCTGAAAATTGTTCAGGTGAAGTCTGAGGAAGTTTAAGTGTACCTGTAGTGTCACAGAGTGTTTCTTTCATTATGATGGACCAGTGTTAGGATTTCCAAAACTGCCAAAATAATCTACCCTAAAGCAGAATAATACAYCCTGTCTTTTCTATAAAATGTTCCATAGTAATACATTCCAAAATTATAAATTAAATTCCTGATGAGATTTTTTACTATAATCTCTCTAGGCCATTTACTTTAATTTTGGTGTAGTCAGTTATTCTCTAACACTTGTCTCTCAATATTTCCTTCTTAGGCAAAATAAATTTCACTGAATTCCAACTAAATGATCTCAGCATTTTTTTCAGTTTATCATCGCTATTCCTATCTTTAAAAGTTTTTGAAATGTTTACTGAATTTGAAAACTTACTTGCTTTTTCAGCATAAGGGGAAGTAATRTCAGACTCAGAGTCCACAAAGATCATCTGAACAATTCTAATTGATATTTCTTTTCATTGTGGTAGAAAATCAGTGATTCTTGTAATGCAATTTTTCAATGACTTGTGTACTCTGWGTGAATTAGTTTAATAAAATATACAGGGTTTTTTTACTTTTGTGTGGAACATCTTGAAAATATTTACTGCAGTCGGGGTATACTGAATCTGTTGCATCCCTTGCTCTTCAGGTTAAATTCAATGTCAGAGAACAAAGTGCATARTTTTGAAGATAATTAATTATGAAAAATTTAAGTTGGCTCTTTCAATTTTCTCATGCTCTAGCTGCTTAATGAAARTTTTCAACATTTTTTGGATAGCATTATTTTGAAATATTTCTGTTATTTTTAGATCTGGAGAATTGATGGAAACATTGAGAGTCCACCTCGGTTAAAAGTTACTCACAAAACCTTTGGCACGCAGAACAGCAATTCAGACATGATATATTGTCGTTTGAGTATGCCCATCGAGTTCCACTCATCATTCAACTTCGGCATGGGTGTGGAAAATGCCTCATCTGATGTTTTCCAAAAACGGTTAGACTTGAGTTTAGTTATCMTGTATCATGCTTATGTTACATTATAACATAAATGTATTGTGTTGTATTATTCTTTATTATTGTGCACTCAAAATTCACACTTGTTGCACTAAGCGCAGATTATCATACAGTGTATGTTATTGAGATTTTTTTTGATGGTTTTAATGAATTTATTACCTACCTTTCCTGCAAAATCCTTTGTTCAGACAAGAGAGGCCTTTTTTAAACAAAAGCCTTTTTTAATGGGTGCTTCACAAGGTTTRTAGTACTTCATTGCTTAGTAGCTCTGTTCTTCCCAAATTATTGGGATTTCCAAAAGCTCTTCAACTAAACTGGAAAACCAGCTCAGGGTGTTTTGCCTATTGGATTATTGCTCATCAACATTATTCTGTTATTGGAAAAGTGCCTAATTCATTAAAAGAAAAAAGACTGTGGAACAGGTTTAAGATACCAGGTACTACTGGGTCCAGCACCTTTCAGAGTTACCTCCATCTTTATTTAACTGCTATAAATCTGCCTCTTCTGCCACTCTCCACCTTAACTGCAATCAATTATTTTACTTGTATAGTTGTATCCTGTACAGTCTTTGCTAGTGCATACTCACAGCCCAGCAAACATTAGTTTGCTTACTTAGTCTAATAATGACTCATTTCTTTACTATTCCTTTTTTTTTTTACTTATTTACTGATTTTCCTTTATCTGTAGAAAGCACAGCCAAGAAATTGCTCCTCCTTCTACCACAGTAAGTAAATATGTTGAGATGCTTAGTTCTTCTAATGTTTTGAAGTAGATTTAGTTGTGGCAGCATGTTCATTAAAAATTGATCCATTGAAAGAAGCCTTTTTAATAATTTTCTGTGATATAACACTGTTTAAATATAATGATGTCCAGAGCTGCAAGACTTGCAACTTGTGTAAACATAGACCTAACGATCTTAAACCACTGATCTGTTGTTTTTTTTGTTTTTTTTTTTTTTAATTTAAGAGTCTTTTAAATGACTTATTAAAAGAATGTGATTTACTATTATTAAAGTTTAATATATAGGAGAGGGTTTTTTAAATCTCTATTGGAGTATTCTTTGATAAAGTGCTTTAAATCTCTATTGGAGTATGCTTTGATAAAGTGCTTTTCTATAGAAAATAGAAAGTTTTCTATTACTAATATGCTCTTTTCCTCCTTTCAGTATTTTTACTCACTACGGATATTTGCTGGCCAAGACCCATCTTCTGTCTGGGTTGGCTGGGTAACACCAGACTACCATTTTTACAGTGAGAATTTTGACCTAAATAAAAATTGTACAGTGACAGTTACTTTAGGCGATGAGAGGGGCAGGGTTCATGAAAGGTATGGATTAATTTATTTCTTATTAAAGTTTTWATAGTTGTTTAAAAGTCAGATGTTCACAAGCTTGATGAGATTTTAAATATTAATTTGAACTAATACGAAAATTGATTATGGAGTATGAGCTTTCTGTGCTCATTTCTATATGAAAGGTTTTTTTGTAGACTTGTTAAAGTGATGATATTTATAATTATGTTATGTTGGAAAAAATATTTTCTGATGCTTCTTTAATTTAACATCCATATTTATCCCCTGTGGATGAACTTGTTTGTCTTATTGTAAYTTACAAGTGCACACAGAAGCCTGTGAAATTTTTTCATAGTTTTAAAAAAGGAGAAAAAAAAATTAGTCTCATCCCTTACCCATGGTGCATACACTATAAAAATAAAAAAGGTTTGTTAATAAGCAAACAAACTAATAGTGTAACAAGCATCTTTGAGTATCTTTAAGTATTCCTCCACTGAAAAATGCATCTCCACCAAATACTCAAGTTCAGTGTGACCTATGCTTTGTTCTTGCTGTTCTTTCAGTGTGAAGCGCAGTAACTGCTACATGGTTTGGGGAGGAGATGTGATTGCCAATTCCCAGAGATCAGGTCGCAGTAATGTTGATATAGAAATTGGATGCTTTGTTGACCTGGCTACTGGAATGGTGTCATTCACAGCCAATGGAAGGGAGCTTGGCACTTGTTATCAGGTATTATCAGATTTTCAGGAAGCTATCTAGTAAGCTGTTTTGATGCAATTTCTCTTCTTCAGAAGAGAAGAACTAGAAATGAACACTTTGTGTGACAATAACAGGCTTTCCTATATCATTCTGGTTTATCCCTCTTTTTCTCACTCTCTTGTAAGGCTGTGTTTTTYGAGTTGTTTCAAATGTTTAGGAAGGACTACAGTCAGATATGTTCAGATAAATATGTTTTTTATGTCTCAGTTCATGTGGTTCAGAATCTTGATTTATAATGTTAATTCCTAAATTTTTTTTTCAACTGAATCTGTTATACAATTAATGGGAAATAAATATTCAAATTAGCAGAAGGTCAACAGTAGACCTTAGATATAGCAATTTTTGCTCCAAATTGAGAAGAAAAACTTAGTTCATTATTACCAGGGTTTGTAGATAGCTGTGATTTGGAGACCTTTTGAGTTGATAAGTTTCTTAATGGAAGCACTTACCTTAATAGGAAATAAAGATTTGCACTATCCTCTASAGTAAGTCAGTGATTTTGGTATTTTTGAGAAGAAGCTACACTGTTACCAAAGTTCTTGCTAGAGGTGTTGAGAGCATGTAAGGCTATAGGCACACCTGTCAGAAAATCAGGTGATCCGATAAAGGTAATTGCAAATGCTTTGCTATATTATAGGTAGACTCTATTCAACTCTTTATGTAATGAAGTATCTAAAGTTATTTGATAATTAAGCATAAGGTATGCAGTGTTTAATTTTACATCATATTCTGGGAGGAGATGCTTTTTCCATTTTTAATATTTTAAACATTTTAATCTCATTTCTCTTCTAGGTTGARCCAAACACAAAGCTCTTTCCAGCAACTTTTTTACAGCCTACGAGCACTAACTTGATTCAGTTTGAACTCGGTAAATTAAAGGTAGGAAGTATTTTTATRTTCTGCAGAAACAGAATCTTTATGTAAATGTGCTCTTTTAAATCTGTTTATTTCCATGCAAATTCCTGCTCAGTTAAATTTGTTTAGGAAGGTTGRATCAATGGCATGACTTGTAATTTGACTTCTACAATTGCTTCTGTAAATTTTGTTGTTATATGCAATTGATTGATTGCATGCATTTGTCAAAGTAAACTAATATTGTTTGAGGATAACGCCATTATTTTTGGGAAATTTTAATGGATTTTTTTGTTGCAATGACTTCTACCTTTCTATGATTGCGTGGCTATTTATGAGTTATACTTCCTTTTGGTGGTATAGGTTTATTTGTAATAAAATGTTTCAAATATAATTAATACACTTATTTGTTTCAGAATACCATGCCTTTATCAGCTGCAATYTTTAAAAGTGAAGAAAGAAATCCTGTTCCTCAGTGTCCCCCTCGCCTTGATGTGCAAACAATTACACCTGTTTTATGGAGCCGGATGCCAAACAGCTTTCTGAGGGTAGAAACTGAGCGAGTCAGTGAGCGCCACGGCTGGGTTGTGCAGTGTTTGGAACCTCTGCAGATGATGGCGCTTCATATCCCAGAAGAAAACAGGTACATTTATAATGAAATAAAATGGCTTGATGTGGACAAAATACACTGAAAACAAATGTCAGTGTTGATTAAAACTGCCTTGTTTAATATTTACCCTGTAGCTGTTGAGAATTTCTGCTCTTATCTGATACAGCAGTTATTATCATATTWGTGAAATTTAGGTAAATGCAAGAGACTGAACTTTAATGCCATGTACCAACTTTTACACACGTAAAAAAAAAGCAAAACTATTTGATTTTATTTAAATTTAAMTTATGAAATAGCATCTCTTAAATAAGTAGGTTTTTAAACCTGGAGATTTTTCTCAGCTTGAGAAAAACAAGTAGAAAGAACATGCCAGCCAGTACTATTTTGCTGATTTTTTTWCTGTAATCTCTTCCTGTTTCATCTGCTCTGAATTTACATGAATTAACTTCTTAGGTTGTTATTGACAAGATCATGCCTTTTTTTGATTTTTATTAGGTTTTATCTTCAGAGTGAGGATAATAAACATCTATCCAAAAATCAAATATCATAACCAGTGAAAAATTTAACTATCAGCAAAAGCATAGGGGAAAAATAATTTAATTACTGTACTTTTATCAGTAATTTAAAGTTTTMTTTTAATGATTCAAAACTCAATTTTATTCATTGTTAATAAAACTGAATTCAAGAAAAGAAAAACACTGTGTCTGGTGGAAAAAAAAAACATTGATCCCGAGTAAACTAGAAAGGCACTGTTTAGTGACAGTAGTAATGCCGATTTTCAACATGCCTAATACACCTATTTTAAAATCAAGTTCTAATTTACCATCGATTCAAAAGAGGAACCTCCATTCTGGCTTTTTTTTCCCCCTATGGAGTACTAATTTTAAACAGTYTCAACAAATTATTTTCACCCTTTACAGAGTTTTAATGATGCACATACTATAATTAGTTAGTATCAACTTTTATGTTAGTGGTTTTAAGAGGAACTGACTGAAATGTTCAGAGACTATGAAACATACCTTTCAAACTCTTTCATAACCCTTTCAAACTCTTTATTCATGGAATTGACTGGTGTTCTGTTTCTTTATTTCGTAACAGATGCGTTGATATTTTGGAACTATGTGAACAAGAAGATTTGATGATGTTTCACTACCACACTTTAAAACTCTATAGCAAAGTTAGTGCTCTAGGTAACACTAGAGTCGCTTATGCGCTTTGTAGCCATGTGGACGTGTCTCAGCTATTTTTTACAATAGACAATCAATACTTACCTGGACTTCTACGTTCTGGATTCTATGACTTGCTCATCAGTATTCACCTGGAGCACGCCAAGCAAGCCAAGCTCATGATGAGCAATGAATTTATCATTCCAATTACAGAAGAAACTCGAAATATTAAATTGTATCCCGATGAAACTAAGAAGCAYGGTTTACCTGGAGTAGGGCTTAGCACTTGCCTGAAACCAGCCTTTAATTTTTCTACTCCATGCTTTATTGTGACCAGTGAAGACCATCAGACATCCATCCCAGAGATACCCCTTGAGATACTTAAATCCAAGGCCATAAGTATGTTGACAGAGGCAGTGCAGTGTAGTGGTAGTCATATACGAGACCCTGTTGGAGGGCAGGTTGCATTCCAGTTTGTTCCTGTTCTTAAACTGATAGCAACGTTGCTCATAATGGGCGTTTTTGATGATGATGATGTGAAGCAGGTGTTACTTCTCATTGACCCCACTGTGTTTGGAGATCACAAGGAAGAAACAGAAGAGAGGACAGAGAAGGAGGAAGTGACACAAGTTGAAGAAAAAGCTGTAGAAGCTGGGGAGAAAGCAATCAAKCAAGCAAAAGCTCCTGCAAAGGGCTTGTTGCAAACAAGATTACCAGAATCTGTTAAGCTTCAGGTGAGCATTTATTAATTGTTACTTATGTTCTACTCTTGATGAAAAAAAAAGTGCTTTTTCTCTGTTCTCTAGTTAATAAGATTGTGAATTCTCAATGTCTTTAATTCCACTTTGCCTTAAAACCTTGAATTCATTAAAAATTCTTTCTACATGTATGTATACTCAAAATAGATAGATGAATACTTACCTATTTCATAAAAAGGGAAGGGTTAAATCAGATKATCTTTAAAGAACCTTTTCAAAGCCAGACTAGTGTGTGATGTCTAGATATTTTGGGTGCCTGGAGTGAAAAATTGTGAGTRTGATATAGTATTATCAATCAGATAATGAAACTGTACCATTTTRTCCCATTTACAGTGTTAAAACAAAAAAAAAAATGGGGAAAGTCTCTCATTTTTACAGTCTGATGCAGTGTATAGTATGTACTCGAGTTCTTCCCCAGAGTTGGTAAAGCTGTTGAGATTAAGTCTATTTTTTCTACCCTAGATGTGTCATTTACTCAATTATTTTTGTGACTGTGAACTCCAACATAGAGTGGAAGCAATTGTATCGTTTGCAGACCGTTACGTATCAAAATTGCAGTATAACCAGAAATACAGGTACAATGAACTCATGCAAGCCTTGAACATGTCTGCTGCATTGACTGCCAAAAAGACAAAGGAATTTCGGTCTCCTCCTCAAGAACAGGTAATATTAAAAAAATAGATTGAATTAAAGATTTAAAATCCCTTTATGATGATAAAGTCCTGACTTCTAAACTACCACTGGCATTGCTGGAGAATCARAATAAGTTTGAAATAAATATTATTCCATGCCACAAAATACTGAATGCCAGAATGCTGAAACCTGTATTGTAGAATTTAGGCTGTACACCAAAGTTATAAACAGATAAAATATGGCTATATACTAGAATATGTCTTAGGCTATTTCAGTGTTTTTACTATGTTTTAATTCCCTTAAAGATTAATATGTTGTTGAATTTTCAACTGGGAGAGGATTGTCCCTGTCCGGAGGAGATTCGGGAGGAATTATATGAATTTCATGATGATCTACTAATTCACTGTGGTGAGTGGCTAGGTTTTGATACAAGTTTTTTTTTGTCTTTCTGACTCAAGTTTTGTCTTTTTGACACTTGACAGATCAGTTGAAAAATATACCAGCATCAGGGCTTTTTTTCATTGAATGTATTACTGCCTACAAGGTGATTTTATTGACAGATTTTGGTGCACATGGGAAATATGGGGAAAACTCTGCATGGGTCAAAGTTTCACTAAATATAATCCAATATTATTCTGTTTATATACCAGTTTTAGACATTCTGAGGGGTGAAATCCAAACAAGAAAGTTGGCTTACATTAAAAGATTTATATAAGCAYGTGTGTGAGTACCAGCAGATAAAAGGCATTGAGGCAACACTAATGCAGTGAAGCTGAGCAGCAGGAATTTAATAGAAAACACCAGATGTGGGGTTCTCTGCCTGCTTTAGCTTGCTTTTGTGGTGCGTACATGACTGTGAGAATCTATCATTATAACACACTGTTGCACTGCAGATTGCAGCTTGAATTGCCCCCAGTCTTTGCATTTGATTTCCTGTGCAATTTTATGTAGGTTTTTTTGACGTCTATTTTTTGTTAGTTTATTTGGTTTATTGAGATCTTAGTCTAATTTAGACAATCTGGGAATTATTAGCATTTATAGTCTGAATCATCTAATTAATGCCGCTTATTCCCAGTAATTATGCAGTTAAAAATGAAATACACAARCTTTTTTGATCTACCTTCTTGGTAGATACATTAATAGTTACTCTTCCAGTGTGTTTCTTAGCCCTGTGGTTTGTTGTGTGGCATCCATTGGTCCAGAAAGAAGGGCTAACATCATTGCCCATCAGTGAGTTGACATCATCTCAATCTCTTTTGAGGAAGAGCATGACATTTCTAAYGGTTTGTTCTTCCTTCTCCTCCTACTTGCTTTAGGTCATTAGCAAACGTTTACCAATACAGTCTTCTAGGTCTTTTTTTGCTGRTAATCCCTAAAACCAATGTTACCTGGTTCATGGAACTGTACTGTTTTAATGACCTGTAGTTAAGTTTCTGTTTTCTGTTTGTAGCCATGGTGCTTGCTATATCATTCTGAGCTTGTATTGTTAAGGTTTCTGCCATTATTTAGCACTGCTATATCTGAGTACCCTCTTAGAATCTCCAGCAACTATTAAACTGTGAATTCATGATAAGCCAATTATAATTTTTCAACTACCTCATCCTTAGCCTTGGCCAAAGATGAGTAGGTCTGCAGATGTCTGAGTTGTGCTCCATCAGTTCACTTCTGAGGATATTGTATAAGACAGTATTAGAAGTCGTTAAAACCAGGGTTTGTATCTGTAAGGTTATTCTACCTTATAGGCAGAAATTTATTTGGTTTAGCATTATTTGTTTTTGACAATCTTCTTATAATTGTTACTCATCCTTGCTTCTAAGTGCTTACCAAAAACTGTTTCTTTCATTCCATCATTTTTCCTCCAAGTGTTWAAGTGAATAGTTAGTATCCTCCTATTTACTCCTCTTTCTCTCTGTTTTTATTACATCTATCATAATAAATTATTACAGCCATCTCTRTTGTCCAGTCACTTAGCCCTTGATCTGACCTCTGGTTTCCAAAGATTGGAAAGCATGCAGTACTGTAAGACTCCAGGATGGAGATTATGAAAAACCTACARCTTACTTGGATATGTCTTAACTCTGCAATCAATAAATTTTAACTTGAAATCTTGTGACCGGTATGATCATTGAGTTAGTTTAGCTCCTGATCACTGGTCATATTTCATGAGATGAAATACTAGTTTTTGTATGTGCTGGTTTTTTGTTTTTTGGTTTTTTTTTGTTTTTTTTTTTAGGGATGTACTTTTATTTCGTTTACTATGTTATAAATGTGTATCTTGAGTGAGAACTCAAGATAGAGAAAGTGCTGTCTCATGATTAAAATAGTTTAAAGATCCTATGGATTCTAAGCAAAACCATATTCGTTACCTTGTACAGATTTATCAGAGGTGGTCGCTGTGGTCGCTGAGGACCTTAAACGCTCCTCATTATCTGTGTCCTGGCTTGGTCCTGAAAATCAGTACTAAGCAATCACAGCTGCAGATTAAATGAATAGGAGTTCTGCTTGGAATGTTTAATCAGCTTTTTAGTACTAAGTATACTTTGCCATCTAAGTGGAAAAATATGTATGCAATCAAGTAATTAAAGGCTTCTTCATAATGAATATAAGCAAATAGTTACTCAGGCAGTCTTAATCCTAGCAGTCCTAACTGCGAGTGGTTAATTTTGCTGGCAAAATAATAGTCTTCTATCACACTTTTAAWGTGCAATTTCTTGGTTATGAAAAAACCAAACAAATTTGCTACGTATTTTGCTGCATAGTCTCGGATTGACACTTATCTGGGTTGAAACCATCTGTACCAGTGCACAGAGCTCTGCCACGTGAATGAAGCAATGTAGCAACATGAGACAGGCAATTTCTGAATGGGTTGCAACCATAGGAGGATGCAGAATGAACAATTAATGATATGGAACAGTAAATGAGACCCCATGTGGAGGAGCCACGGACCTYATCTACCCCATCCAACACGGTCTTAACTCATCCTCCCCAGGTCATTTCTTCTTGTATGCCCATTTCAGTTTCTCAAGAATTCTCCCAGTGTCTCTTCCTTGTGTCCAAGGCTTGCTTTTATTTAAATGCTAGATATTTTCTTCCTTCAATATCCTAATCTTCTCTCTCTTTCCTTTAATTACTGGCAAGGTTTCCCATTCTTACTTTTTTCAGACTGACTGTATCCTTTCTTCATTCTTAGCTTTTCATTTTGCCAAGCCAGTTTCACTTACCCTGTTTCTTAAATTCYGTATTTACTCTCCAATTTCAATCTTGACTTCTTTCATTCCCTCCCACTGCTTTTGAAGTTTTTCTTCCTAATCACTTAGGAATCAATCCTAGTCATAATTGCAACTCCCCCTTTGTAGCTGCCAGCAGCAAAGTTTCTCCAGCTTGATACCATGTCTGTTCTTTTATGTTAGTTAATTTTAAGTACCAGTTTTAGCCACTGCAGGTTATTCTTTTACCCACTGATTCAGGTTGTTTCTAGTGTCCTGCCTGAAAAACTTTTGTCAGTTTCTCTTTGACAAGCAAACTGCAAAATCTTGTATTCAGCTTGGCACAATTACCTCTGATCTGAAGGGAGCCTGCTTAGTTGTTCTTTGCTTCTGCAGGTAACACATGTTATCTGATGATCACTAAGAGGTGTGAAAGACTTTGAATGGTTTTGAAGCAGTGTAGTGAACTGGACTGTGTTAAACTACCTTGTTAAATGATATCCCATCTCAATGTATACATTGTCATGAAAAGCATTTATTGCCCATATAATCTCTAAATGTCTGCCTTCTTACAGCTTTAAATTCAGTTTATATGTTTATTTATCGCTGCTAAATATCTCAACTGAAAAATTGTACTGCATTTTAAGATACAGCCATACACTTCTTTCTTTAGCTTAMATTCTGCAATATGAAACAAAGGATCACGTATTTAATCAAATATGACTGTGACTCATATTTCATTGCCAAAGTAAACTCTTAAGAAAGTATCTCCTCTTTGGTCATAATAGTGAAAAATGACTGCTATAAATCTGAATAGAAGAAGTATGTGTACTGAAATGAATGTAATTTGAGGGGTGCTACTGGTCCTACATGTAAAAGCTCCTGGCCTTAAAACTTTTTCCTTTTTTCTGCATGAAATTTGCTGTTTAAAAAAAAAACCCTATTCCTTCAGATATTTTAATATAATTTAAATATTGAAGGAGTTAAACTTCAAAGTTTTGCTTCTAATCAGTTTTATTTTCTGCTAAGGCATTCCACTAGAAGAAGAGGAAGAGGAAGAGGAAGATTCCTCCTTGACTGGCAAACTCCGTTCATTAATGTACAAAATCAAAGGTCCACCAAAAGCAGAAAAACTGGAGCCTAAGGAAGAAGAAGAGAAAGCTCCTAGTAAGTTTTCTTTCCACACAAATACTTTCATGATGCAAGTGTTAAAGTTTTACACAGTAAACAGGAGTGTATTTTCTAACAAAATTTTATGGTGGACTGAAGAAGGAGACTATCTGATTAAGTTTATTCTACCTCTTTGAACTATTATTCTGCATACTGAACACCTCAGATACATTTTTAAACAAGAAGTTAAAATGAATGGAAGATTTTGCATCCAGATCATTAACTCTGGGGTTGAAAATTTACATATTCTTTATAAAGAAGTGAAAAAGGCTAATTGTGGCACAATAATCTAGACATAAGCATTCTAAAATTGGGAAGATTTAATTTCTATGGTTTGTTTTTTTTAATGTAAAAATTCTTCTTTAGAGCTGATCTCCATTTCCTTCTATTACCTGTTCTTAGGCTGCATATACACACAAACAGATAGACATACACATTAACACCCCAAACCACTTGTAATCACAGTTTTTTATTCTGAGCAGTATTACTGTATAGATACATTCCTATACCCTCTTCCATAACGTGCAAAGGGTGTTCTGTTCGTGGTCATACAGGTGAGATTGGTTCTGTGCTTGCAATTCCTCAAGCATCTGCATAAGCGTTTTGTTGAGCTCTGAGGAACTCACCTGACTTTCACTGCCACTGTGCTCATGTGCCCCGTGAGAACTCACCCCTGTGAAGGTGATGTGTGGTTTGAATCTCAAAAACCTGTCTTGGTTGTGGTACGTTTATGGGATATGTTTATGGGTTTTCAATCCTTAGTATGACTAGCAATGGTGAGGAATAAGCAAGGTGAAAAGACAAATTCCTCCAGATCTTTTTTTAGGACACATCTTTTTGCTGAGGTTTCTTGTTGCTTTCTGAATCAAGATTGGGTTTTCTAGCTCTAAATTTCTGTAACGCCATCCATATGTCACTGCAGGCTCCTCCAAGTCACTTGAGGTTGGTCTTGCAACCAATGATTGTTACTCCTTTTTCCAAGTTGCTCACTTTTGCAAAAAGCCCGTGTAGAGATGTGGAATGGTTAATTTGATTTCAGAATTAATAATTTCAACACAAGCATTGTGTTGAAATTAGACAGCAAAGTTATAAAATAACTCATGACATCTCTTACATGATCTGCTTGCCCAGAAAGCATTTAGAGTGTTTGTCCTGGTCTGAAAGCATATTTTGGTCTGTTAAGCTTGGTACTGTGTTGTAAATACATTAAATTTTATAATAATCTGATATGCTGCATGAAATGGGGCTTCATTCTCCAGTGACTCATCTGTTAGCATCTGCTTTCTGTTTAATGGGAGCAGCACCCACTCAGTATCTGGAAGTCTCATTTCTTCTCAAGCTTCCATGTGGATTCTATTGTCATGAATCAGGACGTACTCACTCCTAAAGCTCAGGGCACATGGTGTTTGGTCCTTGGAACAGAGCAGTTCATGTATTTCATGTTGTAGAKATTTGGGTCACAAGAAACAGAGGTTGGAAAAATGACCCTATAGTGTCTATTTTTCTAGAAATTTCAAATAATCTCTTCAGGCTTGGGCTTCTTCTTGGAGTGATGCACAGATCACTCAGCACAGATATGCACATGGATTAAGCCATTCAAAGGATGATGAAAAATTATATAAATATATTATATTATATACTCTGACTGTAACTGGMGACTCTGAGGTTTTTAGTCCATGTATACTTCCCCTTTACACACCAGGAAATTTGGAATTTGGATGTTAAAGGAAATGGATGTCTGAGGTACCTCCAATCCTCTTATGTGCAGGAAAAGGGGTGTGCAGTGTGTGCACCTGTTTCCAAGGTTAAAATTTCCAGCCTTGACTGTCTTGGCCTTGATCATACACACTCAGAGTGTGAATGCTCATAGGAAGGAACCATTTACTRGAAATAAATCTTCCTTTTCTCTAAGCATACATTCATTTCTAATCACAAATGGATTTTTACCCAGGTGAGGAATGCCAGAAATTTCAATGTAGTGCTAATGATGAATTGGTAAATTTTGTATTTAAAAACAAGTTAGAATGCTAAAAATAAACAGATAAAGGCAATGAATGACTGTTAATAATGATTGTAGGACTTTTTGTAACTATCAAGTCAAAATAGAGATAAAGTATGACATGCCACTRAGAGTAGGGCCATCTCTGTGAAGTGTAGAATTCCTTCCGACAAAATGAAAGCCTATATATTGAACAGAACCTCAGAATTAATGATGAGTTTGCATAAATACAATGTTAAGCAAACTAAGAAAGAAGAGGTAGCAATTGAAAGAATGGACACAAACCCCAATGGATCTGCACTATAAACACTTTTGTGATGGAAAGCGGGAGAGAGCTGTTCTTGCCATGGGAAGAACTTTGTGAAAGTCAAGGRCTATGTTTACTAGTAACAGAAGGAAGAAACTTGCACTGTTTTAAGACAGAAGATGATTTTTCCTCTTCTGCTTGATATCAAGAACAAACATTTGTTGTAACAACGACTGGAACATATCTCTAGTTTTAGGTAAGTTTCCTAAACTTTGGGCTCAGCAAAATTGTTTTCAGCATCATTGAATGTCTACAACAGAAGTGCTACAAGCAATATGGATTGTGCAGTTCCAAACAATAAAATGTTTTTAGAAAGTGACTTGATATAGAAATGAAGGATAAATTAAAACTCTAAACACAACATTTAATTTACAATTATGATTCTCAGAGTCACGGTCACCTAAAAGGTTTTCATTGTCAACAGTGCTGGTATTGACTTSAGCCCTAAGTAGATGTTTATTGTTTTCTGTCTCTCAAGAACATTATACTTACCTTGAAAGATCTGAAAGTTTCTTTTGCAATTTAAAAATCCTGTTCAGTCTGCTTGTGGTTTTTTATTCTATTTTACAACTGTCTTGTGGTCTACTCTTCGGTATTTTGCTACAATACATGTTAYTGACATTTTTTGTGGAAGCTAGTAATATTTTTACTTTTTACTTTTAGCTACACTGAAAGAACTCATATCCCAGACGATGGTGCGCTGGTCCCAGGAAGATCAGATCCAGGATCCTGAGTTAGTCCGGATTATGTACAGCCTCCTTCGCAGGCAGTACGACAGCATTGGTGAGCTGCTGCAAGCCCTGAGGAAAGCCTACACCATCAGCGCTGCCTCCGTGAAGGATACCATTAATCTGCTSGCAGCGCTGGGCCAGATTCGCTCACTTCTCAGTGTGAGGATGGGAAAAGAGGAGGAATTGCTGATGATTAATGGATTAGGGTATGCAAATTAACAGAATTTCATTTTTAAGTTGGCATGAAGATTTTTGTTTTGTTAGCAAATCCTATAATTTTAATCCTGATGAAAATTTATGTTGTGCTGAAGTGTAAGTATGTACCAGAGATTTACATTTTCACATATATTTCCAAGGTGGTTCCAGCTGATCTCTCTAACAATATAAAAGGGTCGAAGTTTCTGTGAACTAAGGTATTATCTAAAGAAAATGGACTCCTTTCACTACAGTTAAGCCTAATATTTAAATCCTCATTAAAGTACATGTTTTAGGAGCTCTGGAGGAAAAGGTCATTGATTTTTTTTTGCTGGTGTCTACCTATGCTGCATTTTTCCTAAACTTAAATGTTCCATGTATGAGTGAATAAATTTGCTGGTGTCTTTTCAACTGGAAATTCAAAAGAATTTTCCTTTATATGACACCTGATGATGTGAGAATATTTTCTGCACCTTTGCTATAAAATTACCTCTGTTAAGCAGTGGTGTTATGGTGCATGCCTGCATATCTTTTGTTCCTCTCATGTGGATAAATGCTGGTCAGGCCAGTTATTGTTGGAAGGAAAAGAAAATTGCAGCAAGTGAATTACTTTGATTAACATGGGACATTTAGAAAGAGAGAAAATTATAGCATTGTTACCTGAGAGCTGCATAGCATTGTTACCTGTAGTTGTGTTTCTTCAGGAATGTTAAGCAATTTCTCTCATTTACAACAACTGTAAGAAAGTTCTACTAATCTTACTATTTCAATGTAAAAACTGTACTGATTTTTTTGAAATTGTAAAGASTAATCTCTTCATTTGGTTTGATCAAGTCGTGGCAATGACTCATTAGGCAGTATGTGACAGTATTACCCAGTTTGTCCCTGATGCTGAGTTTGTAAATTTGCTGAGAATTATATGAAGGATAAAGGATAATTTTTGCCTAAACATGGTATGTATAATGATACTTTCCAAGAAGTGCTGTGTTGACAGCCATCCATTCTATTTTCTGTATTTTGTTAAAGCAGGCATGATGCCTGTTAGTTGCCATGTGTTTTTAACAGGTTTTCCCAAAATGTTAGAAATCCCTGGATTCTRTTGAAATCTAATCTCTGGATTGTACTGAAACACATAAATTGCATTCTGGATTGTGAAACCAATATAGCAGATTGTAGAAAATGTTGAGAGAATGACGGAGAGAATGAAAAAGTACAAACAGTCCTTTATAATGGAAMTGTATGCCTCTTTACTTCGGACTGAATTTGGAAATATTAATTAAATACAGAAAAACAGATAACCTTGAATACTTGAATACTAAGTCTATTTATTGTCTTTGCTGAAATATGACTGATTTGGTTTCATTTTCTTGATCCCCATTATCAACTTAAAATATAACAAAACATATTCTTTTCCGCTAAGAACATCACAGAATATTTTTTTTTGTTTAAACACAACAGATGGTAGTGTTAGAGAAGAAGAAATGCCTTCTTGAAATAATTAAGAGGGTAATATTCTTATTATGAAGAAATTATGASAATTAGAGGAATAACAGCATGTTGAAATGTGAAGCATTTTCTTCTTAGGTGTTCTTATATTATGCTGAATTCTAAWTTGATATTATGTTAATACAATGAATACATGCTTCTGAAATCTCTAAAAATGCATCAACTTAAGTTGATATTTCTTAAAAATGAATTGTTGTCTTTTCTTCCATTTTAGGGATATAATGAACAACAAGGTGTTTTATCAGCATCCTAACTTAATGAGAGTCTTGGGCATGCATGAGACTGTTATGGATGTGATGGTGAATGTGCTTGGAGGAGATAAATCTCAGGTAATTTCATCACAGTTTTGTTGTGTGTTTTGCATTTGGAACCTCTTCAAATATATATCAGGATGTTCAAGAAGTGAACCAAGTATATCCCATGTAAGCTAGATTTTGCTTGTCCAAATTGAAATATTTATTGATGATAAAAGTAGAATATTTTTATAGTACTAGAGGGAGAAGCCCAGTAGTCTAGGACTTGATTTTTAAAACCTGAGATGTTACAGGTGTTTCTCTTTTAATAGAATTTTAAAATGTTTTGTTCTTRAGTTAAATATATACTTTAGTTGCATTTATTGGGGGTGTAGCTCTGCTAGGAAGATTCACCTCTTCATCTTAGATGAAGTGTTACTACCATGAAATAATAACAAGATACTAACAAAAGCTTAAATTTTAATGCTCAAATCCATGTTCTTGATTGAGCACAAATTTTCTTGCAGTTCTCTTCTCTTAGTGTTATGGTTGAATATATAAATACGTTATTTTAAAGGCAGAGTGGCATAAATTTTGAGAAGCCTAACTGAAAATTTTCACTACTGAAGAAAGTGAGAAGTGAAGCGTGCATATTTCTTTCTTCTCTGCTTATGACTGATGTCTTTATCCTGTTGCCTCCATCACAAATAGAGGGGTCTCCTCTGATCCCAGTATTGCTTACCTAATTTTCTTTTGCCTGGACACTCATTCTTCTAATGTATTTGGAACAATTTTCAGCCCAGTTTACTACTTTTTTATATTTTCTCTTAATTTCAATTTTTCATGATTCTATGTGCAGCTGCACCACTCTTTTTTTGCTTCCTTGGCTATTTAGCTCACATAATTCTCTCAAATGCATACACATTCAATCTGCCTATACCACTGCAGTTTTACAAAGTATTCACATGCCAGTTTTAGTTTTTCTGTTTCGTTTCAAGGCAAGTTACAATTAATTTAAAAACTATTATTACTTGGCTAATTTTATTTTGCTACACCTAGGACATAGAGCCAAAGCTAATCAAAAACCCCTGAAACCCAAAACAGTGACAACCCCCCYATGCCTTCTATTTAAAATGGTTTCATAGAAAATTTTAACACAGATCTACAAAAATGCTTTACAGAAATTACCATTATATCCTTCAAAGAAATGCAGACTTAGAAAACTGCATCGTAACCTGATGTCATGCCGTTAAATGTGTCTGGCCACCCAAAATACTCTGTTTTAGGTCTCTGTCTTTATTATTTGCTTGTATATAGTTGATATGTCAAGAACATTTCTTTCTTTTTAGTGTTGTAGYTTCAAGAGATGGAATGAGTAATCATGAAATGTAGTCTCTGGTTCAGGGATTGGACATTTTTCTAGGTTGTGGCAGCGGATTTTTTGRGCTCCAGCCTCTTATAATAAGTTATTTAATCTTGAGGCTGTATTGAGGCTTGTATTGCCTCTGAAGGAATGGTGGGAAGATAAAACTTGTCAGTTCAAACCGATATGTCGCCTATAGTCTAGTGCAAAATGATTTTTCAACATTTCTGGAGTCTACTGCAAAGTGATTTTTCAATATTTTAATGGCCAAATGAATGTGAAAGCTAAAAGGAAATGTGGGTCCTTTCCTAAGTTAGAACCAAAGCAACTGTCAGTTGCTTATCACCTTGGTAACTTCACGATACTTTCCTTGTTAGGAGCGCAGGAAGAAGAACTGGAACAGATTGGTAATTAACATATTTCACTGCTTTGTCAACTTTCTTCTTCAGCAGATCGCTTTTCCTAAGATGGTGGCAAGCTGTTGTCGATTCCTCTGCTACTTCTGTCGCATTAGTCGTCAAAACCAAAAGGCCATGTTTGAGCATCTCAGTTACCTACTGGAAAACAGCAGTGTTGGACTGGGTAYGCCACGCAGCTGCAACAGCTAAGAGCAAGAGGAGGAGCAACTGTGCAATCACAAGACTAGTGTCTAATTAAAATAGCAAGCTAAAACATGCTTAAACCACCTTGTGGTTCCACCTTTCCACTTGTTTTCATGCTTATGTGTCTATGAATTGTACTCGAAAACAGAATAGTCTGAATCTGTGTTTTAAGAGACYTTGAAAAAATTAGTATTAAACATACAGTTTGACATTTTTCCCATTGAAAATAGCTGTTGTTTGAAATCTAAGCTTAAATTCACCATTCATGGTGCTTGCCTGTTTCATCTTGTTTAATTTTCCTTGCCTGTGCTGTTTAGGCTACTGAAGTAAATTTCACATTTTTTCTTTTGAACACTGAATGTATGTTTTTTAACGCATGTACATTAGATTTTGTAGCACAATGAAAATTGAACTGGCTAGATAGATAATAATAAGATATGGCAAGGCAAGATAGCTTGGCATTTCACAGTGATTTAGTTGTTCATGCCTGCCCTTGGTCATAATAAACACAGAAAATGAGAAAAGATTAAAGAAGGAAAACAGGTAACTGAAGCTTGAAATGTCTCTTTGTGCTGAACATAGGCATGTTTTAAAATCTTGAAATTCTTGTGCAGAATGACATAGTTAAAGAAATAGTATTCCTCTGATTTGCTGTATTGTTAATACTGATTTTTTAAAATCTGCATTTAAAATAAGTGTGGTTGAGAATGTTTACAGATACGGATGTGAAATCAGAAAAAAAAAAAAAATCAGCATTTATTTTCACATTATTGAAAACAGTTGACCATGTTCTTGAATGAAGAACTGCCCTAAAATGTACTGTGAATAGATTTATGTTCCAGATTCCAGCGTGATTGCTGCCCTCTGCTGCACGAATGTGATTGCTGCAAATTCCGTTTCATTCTCGTTTATTTACTTTCTTCTGCAGCTTTTCCTTCAATGAGGGGTTCGACACCGCTCGATGTGGCAGCAGCCTCTGTAATGGACAACAATGAGCTGGCACTCGCATTGGAGGAGCCAGATCTTGATAAGGTAGGTGGTCACTCTGATTTATTCACCCATTTATTAAATGAGGTACTTGTGCTAGAAGGGTTTAAAATGCCAAGTTTGGTCATAGTAGTCCTTGGATACAATGCCCTCAGAAATACCTGCTCTAGGTATGTGCTGTTCCAAGGTAAGGTTCACTGAGCAGTTTTTTCCCTGATTTTTCTTTATGCTCATCGAGAATCACAGCAAACGAGACTTATTCCTGTCTTCTTCATCCTTTCAGTATTGGTGTCAGGTAGAAAGGACAAGAAAAAAGACATGAAACAGAAATATCAAGAAAGGGTGTTCGGGGAGGAAAAAACTGAGAATTAAGAGGAGACTGGTAAAAAAGGACACAGGACTTTTGGCTTAAATAGAGATTTGTGGGGACGGGTGTTAGAGCTAAAAGAATGGAAGGGCAGGTATCTGGAGAGGAAAGGTAGAGCAGAATAGTAAGGTAGTTACAGTGGGAAACTGAATCCAGGACTATGAGTCTTTGGCAACAGTTAAGAATAAAGGGGAATGTGGGGAGAGGCAGGATGAACTAGAAAGTGTGGTAAAATATACAAAATGGCATGAAAGTTCTTTGTATATCACAGGAGGAAAACAGATTTAGAGACTGAAGATGGGTGCACAGTCAGAAGAGGAGGAAAGTGGGGAAAGGAAGTTTTACGTGCTGTCAGAGTACTGGGGTACAGGTTTAATATAAATGGAGGGAATAGTTAAGCACCTAAATGATAACTTAGCCCAGGGAAAATCTCTGTGTTTRTATGTAAGTATTAGAGAATCCGGTGATGGGAGTGGAACTGGTTGTGGGACTGTTTGTCATCAGCATATGGAGTGGGAGAGGAAAAGTTGTGAAATATAAATGGCCATATTACAGCTAGGGAAGCTAGGGAGGACAGACAAGAATGAGTGGAAAGGCTGTGAGACAGCACAGCAATACACTTACTAAGCAATATGCTGTAGAGAAGAATTAGCGATTTGCTCCTGCAAATTTGCTGAATGTACTCTGTCGTGTCATTAATAAAAAATTAAATGGTATTTATGTCAATCCTTGGGATACAACACTAGTGACTGTAACGCTACCAGTGACTCTCTTATATTTTCATGGAAAATACTAAACTGAATGTCACTAAAACTGAATTTCACTGTTGACAACATTTCTCATTTACTGATTGCTGACCTTGAAATGCTTGGCACTGTACAAATGCTGCATGCTTAAACAGTAACGGGTATCGCTGTAACATAGTAAATATTTTATGCTGAAAAGATCAGGCTCTATGTGTCTCAGACAGGGCTTCTCAAATTCATTAGTCATTTTAGCTGTAAGAGTCCTAATGGATTGGCTSCACCTTAGGTGTTCTAAATAACTAGAAAAAAACTAATGCTGGCTGGATATTAGTTGTCAAATGTGACAGACACCCTGTTCACAGAGTGATACAGAATTTCTGTGTGACTAAAATGATACTGTAAAAACTGTGTGCAAAGTTATAAATTACACGTAGACAACTAAACTTTTGAACTTCTGCTATCGCAGATTTAAACTCTTTTTACTGTAAATGTGGTGGAGACAGAGGATTGCACAATAAATGCATCCCCTGGCTTCATGACATACTGTAGTAAACTGAATAGATTAAAACTTTATGGCTTGGAGGTAACRTTGTAAAATCTTAGAAGAAAAAGATTTGTTCCACTGGTTTTCTCAATTTTATATGAGCTCCATTTCTGGACTCCTACAAGTATTTATTCACTTAAATCTTCTGAATGAATGCTTGAAAACTCTCAAGTCCTGTTAGGAATTAMATCCTTTTTCCACAGAGTGCTCTGAGTAAATTCCTTACTGCATACTACAATAAGCAAATTTTTCACATCAACCCGTTTTTCTGCTGTTGCAGCCTTTTGGAGGCAATTTATATACTGTATCAGTGGACATATAATTCTTCTTCTAAATTCCTAACTTTTTCTCTCYTAGGGCATTGGATAATGACTAATTATAATCTTATCATATATTTCTCTTTTGCCATTAATTTTTGGCTGCCTACCATTTAAAAAAATTATGCTTTGTATCTTCTTTGACAAGTTCATGGAAGATTCTTTATGTMCATTGCCTACTTTAGGTGCAATAACCATGCTCACATATTGTCCTTTGTGTATTCCAAATAAAATAAAATATCACGTTTGTGCAGTTATCTGCAAATTTCCTTTTAGATGAATGAGAAATTATTTGGTACATTKAAGAAATTCAGTTTACTGTAATTAAAGAAGTTTGTCATAATTTCTCAAAGATWTCCCTTAGTTTAGGATACTCTTCTTGATAAGAAATGCTGTTARAAATCCATGTATTACCAAAAGTTTTTAATCTTTCTGATTTCAGACTCTTAAAACTGTTCATTCATGTTTATCAGTCTTCTGAAAAATATGATGGATTTAATATCAATTACAATTAGAATTACWGTATATAAACTTTTGATGGAAGCTTTATTTTGCTATTGTAGCAAATTAACCATACATGATTATTGATATGATTTTTTAAATTGTTCAATAGTATTTTAGCTGTTGTGTATGTACTGTCAAAAAGACCTGGATTCTACAGGACTTTATTCTTCTTTTCCTGTTCCGCATTTGTTGTCATGATTCTAATTTTTGTGTCATCAAATTATTGGGTAACTTCAGAAGTAAAGAGTGCTAGGCTTTTTTTCATTTAAAAAATGAAGCAAAAAAGTATGACTGACAAAATAATGAGCTATGTTGGTAGATTCTTAGGTGAAATGCCCAGTATATAAAAAACCTTGTGATTGAAAAAAAATACTATGCTTATTTTTGTTGATAGCTATTTTTAGAAATCTATTTCTAAGCATATGAGTAAATTGCTTCTGTACTGCAGGTTGTTACGTACCTRGCAGGTTGTGGCCTGCAGAGTTGTCCAGTATTGCTGGCTAAAGGATATCCAGACATTGGATGGAACCCAATAGAGGGGGAACGATACCTGTCATTCTTACGATTTGCAGTTTTTGCTAACAGTAAGTCTAATTTCCTGGCATCCAAATTTCATCAAAAGGTTTCCTCTAAATTAATTTCCTAACATAAAAATATGTTAAATCTGGAGAGAGGTTAATGCATACTCCTCTCATTACAAGCATAAGATTGTTGGTGTATGCTGATTATTGTAATTTTTTTCTTTAATCTTTATAGTTGTATTTTTTCTTAATTATTTTGCAAATCACATAACTGAGTGGATTAATCTGTAGCCATGGCAGTAAATCATRTTAGGAAGACCCGGAATGGGGGTTACATCAATATGTTTGTGCCACTGCTCAGGGAGAAGRGTCTTTCCCGTGCTCTAGCAAGGGGTCCCKCCCATGGGAGACAGTTCTCCATGAACTTATCCTACGTGAGTCCATCACTCAGGCAAAAAATCTGCACAAACTGATACAATGTGGGTCGCTTTTCCACGGGGTGCAGCCCTTCAGGGYAGGCTGCCCCAGTGTGAGTTTYCCACAARTCTTAYCAGGAAMCCTGCTCCAGAGTGGGCTCCYCTTCAGGTCCCTGCCAGGACCCTGCCYAGCACGGGCCTCCCACACGGTCACAGCCTCCTTGACACCCACCTGCTCCAGTGTGGGCTCCTCCAGGAKCTGCAGGTGGATCTCTGCATTCCCATGGTCATCCATGGGCTGCAGGGGCACAGCTGCTTCACCATGGTTTGCACCATGAGCTGCAGTGGAATCTCAGCTCCTGCTGATTTTGGTGACTCCTTCACTGACCTTGGTGTCTGCAAAGCTGTTCGTCTCACATGTTCTCACCCCACTCTTCTCTGGACACAATAAAATCTGCACAATAACTTTTTTTTCTGCTTAAATATGTGATCACAGAGGCATTACCACYATTTCAAATTGGCCCAGCCTTGACCAGTGGCACACCCATCTTGGAGCCACCTAGGACTGGCTCTGCTGGATACGGAGGGAGCTTTTGGCAGTTTTGCACCCCTAGAGCCCTCTTCACCCCTTTTCASCCCTTTCATCCCAGTAGCCCCACCACTACCTAAACCTGGCCATKCAAACTCAATGCAGATTGCATGCACAGCTTTTCCTCYCTGTCCTACAGTCATCAGCTCAATCTATGACTTGTCATATCTTCCACTTCCTCTCTGTCCTTCCTGCTCATCCCAGTAACAGACTTCTTGCCTCTTGGGAATGGCAGCCCTTATAGCAGAAGGATTAGTCTCTGCCAGAAAATTAACGTTCTAAAGTGAACCTTTATGGATTGAGTGTAGTAAAAGTTTGCAAGGCAAGTCAAACTGGCAGTTTTAAACTTCAGTATAGTTTTGATAAAGTATATCCAGTGCTGTCAACTCAAAAAATCTTGTTTTCAGCCCTTATGATGAGGATTTGTTTTGTATTTTGTAATACTTAGGAAAATGAAGTTTTCTTCTGATTCAAGGATACCTTTCTARGGAAAATACTTGTACTGCTTTTTGGTCCTCAGGTGAAAGTGTTGAGGAAAATGCAAGTGTTGTTGTCAAGCTCCTTATTCGAAGGCCAGAGTGCTTTGGGCCAGACCTTAGGGGCGAAGGAGGAAATGGTTTGCTGGCTGCTATGCAGGAAGCCATCAGGATCTCAGAGAATCCTAGTCGTGACCTTCCTTCCCAGGCATATAAAAGAGAAGGGTAAGTAAATGTGAATGCTTRTTTGGTAAATGAGGGTTTAATAGCTGGTTCAATCATGCTTGCAGGATGTGGATAATAGACCCTGTTGTGTGAGGCATTGTGCAAACACAGAGCATTAGAGATTCACATCCACAAGCAGTTGTCATATGGTATTCATAAAGCATTAGTGAGATAAAAGCGGAATAAGAGTTGCAGAGAAAAAAGCCTGAAGGACARAGCAAATGAGAAGACTGCTGTGGAATGAAGCTGAAGTTAAGTAAAAGAGGAAGGTATAAGGCTCATGTGAAGTCAGCCATTACAGTTTGACTGCATGCTTACCCTGGGGACAAAAACCCTGCAGTCTGGAGCCAAAGGAATGAGTATGTCRATGAACAGTCTCCGGATCACGTCTCTAGCTCCAGAGAAGAGCTATAAACTTAGATCAGCAAAAAATGCTCACTCTTAGTTTTTACTTTTTAGTGATGAGGAGGAGGAGGAAGAGGAAACCGTGCACATGGGAAATGCAATCATGTCATTTTACTCAGCTCTCATTGATCTACTTGGGCGCTGTGCACCAGAAATGCATGTAAGTTCATTTCACCACTTGCTCAGAAAWCAGGAGATTTGTAAACATAATTGTGCATGTCTAACTAAACCTTCCTCTATTCAAAGGCTTCTGCCCTTCAGAAGGTAGACTATTGCTTCTTGTTTTATCTAGGTGAATGTATTCCCTGCAAGCTGTTTAGAAAGAACCATGGTCTTTTGATTCCTTTATGCTTTTATATTTGTCTACAATTTTGATAATTTTTACATATGAGTTACAAGTGTTGCATGATTAAGTGACCAGTATAATAACTTCTGATATCGACTCTTTACTATTCTCTAGGAAACCCTAAAATAATTTTATAAGAATCTGATACAGAGCTGGTTTTTTTTTGTGCATTGATAAAATATGGTGCCCACACCATATGAATAGATGAAAAATAACTGTTTCAACTGTAATGCCTGTAACAGCCCATGGAAGGCTTGGTTTTCATTAGACTGACTGTTGCTTGTCAGTGCTTAAAAYTCTTTAAAAGCTTAAACTTTATGTATCTTCATAAAATAAGAGGAAGAATTTTGGCTTTTAGCCAAATTTTTCTATTACAGCATTTACTATTGCAAAAGCTATGAAGTTTGTTAGCTAAATGTAGCTCTTTATTGCCAGAGACAGTAGTTTCATGTTGTGAAAATTACTGGTAGAGATTTTCTAACACCTGTTTTCTGCTAGAAGTTGAAAGGAATTGCTCACCTCATTGTAAATGCCTTTTGAAGTTTTTGCAGCATAGAAATAGCAGAAAAGTAGATAAATAAATCACACAGGTCTGCATCCATTCGCAGTGTAAAAAAGCTAGCTTAAAACCTGTCACCATGGGGTCTCTAGGTAACATGAATATTTTAWAAGTTTTGGGTTCATCACCATATCTGATTGGCTTAGGAATCTTTTCAATGTGAGTTTTTTGTGTTATTGGGAATTCATATGATTATGAAATCATTTRTATGATTATATAAAAATGAGATACAGAATTAGGAACAGCTGAATTTGGCAACATCTTTRGTTCATGGGTAAATGGAATTTCTGTGCATTTTTGTCCAGTGTTTGATAAAATCATATTAATAGAAACATTCTGAGGAAAATTTTCTCATGTCCCTTAGTACTAAATTTCTTAATTGATAAATTTTTCTAACAGCTTATTCAAAGTGGAAAAGGGGAAGCCATTCGAATCAGGTCAATTCTTCGATCGCTGGTGCCAACTGAAGATTTGGTGGGGATTATAAGTATACCACTAAAGCTGTCAACAGTTAACAAAGGTAACTTCAATACTTTCATTAGACCACTTCTCTTCTACAAAAGTCTTTTGCCACATTAGSCCTCAGATGTAAAATAGACAGTTAGAGTTGAATGCAAGCAGAGAACTGTTTTCAAATTTTAATTAGATCTGTATCAATTAGGGCTTCTCCAGGAGTGCAGATTTGCTCCTGTGGAGCAGAGAATGTAAGAACATAAGAAATACTTTAAAGGATCGCACTAATGGGCCMGTGCTTTGACTCCAGCAGTGGCTCTAGAGATGCTCCCTCTTTAGATACAGTATATAAGCTTGGGCTCMGTCCCTTTGTATGTCCTCATTATCYAGTCATTTGTAGAATATTTTACCATTCTCTTCTAAGCTTCCATTTAAGAGTGAAAGATAATTAAATTGCAYAATAATAGAGGTTTTAAAAKAATAAGAACTTACTATTCTAAACTATTCTTTCTCAGCATAGAACAAAACTGAACAAGAATGTAATTTTCTTTTAGTATGTGATTTTACACGTTAAATGTAATTAGAATGTCTTTCATTGTCTTGATGTTGTTTTATCAGTTAACTGCTGTTAAAGATTGCATTGTTTATTTGTGTAGATGGCACAGTAAATGAGCCAGACATGTCTGCAAGTTTCTGTCCTGATCATAAAGCACCCATGGTACTCTTCTTGGACCGTGTCTATGGCATTAAGGACCAAAGCTTCCTCCTTCACCTACTGGAAGTTGGATTTTTACCAGATTTAAGAGCCTCTGCCTCTTTGGATACAGTATGTACTTCACTATTAAATTTAGGTGCACTGGCTGGATATAATGGCTCTGTAAGTGTAAAAGAATGGAATTTCAAGCCAAAACAGCTTTTAAAATAAGGTGCAATAGGCTCACTATGAAAAAAACCCCTGGATTAATTAATTTCCTATTAATTTATAGTGCATAAATCTGATTATAAGCTGATTCAGTAGCACCTTATGAAGTGTAAAAGTAATTTAAAAACTTTTGATACAGGCTGCACAGTAATACAATAAGTACATTGAGTGTACTGCAGTRGGCCTAATGGTTGCTTTTATTTCATGTTTGTTTCCAATGATTACCCTGAAAATCCATGTGTATGAAGAAATTGAGATGCAAAGGATTATTTAGTGCTTAGTGGGTTTTTTTAACCTGTTCCAACACTTTTCTGCAGATATTGGTTCTGAGTGCAGTGGCACAAGAGATGGAATGGATGGCTTGGATTTTCTCCACTTGATAAAAAACGGCTTCAGTCCTTCTGTGTGTACTGGGAATATCATGTTAGCACCCAGCCACTTAGGGAACTCAAGGACTGTGACATTATTATGTTTTATCACCTGTTTAGTAACCTTTATGCAATGTGTTACTAACAATCATTCACTACTTCATGCAGGTTTCTCTGAGCACCACAGAGGCAGCTCTCGCCCTCAACAGATACATCTGCTCAGCTGTGTTCCCATTACTCAAAAGATGTGCTCCCCTCTTTTCTGGAACAGAGCATCATGCCTCTCTGGTGGACTCCATGCTTCACACAATATACAGGTTATCCAAGGGACGGTCCCTTACCAAAGCTCAGAGAGATGCTATTGAGGAATGCCTGCTTGCTATCTGCCAGTATGTATCTACCTGTCTGTCTGCTAATTGATTTGTTTTGTGCAGAATACATATTTTAACAGTTTCTCTATTTGCGTATAGTGGAAACCTAAGACTATTTTATTCTTGCATGAAATAAATGACCAGTGTTATGTCAGGAACTGAAGTGTAGATCTGTCTGTTCTCTTAAGAGGGTGCAGAAGTAGCACAACTTTCTGTGCTATATYCTTTTATAGGTAGATGAGATATAGTGAGACTCCTTAAGAAACAAGYAGTATTCTTTCAAAATGCCTTTAACGAGTGTTTTGTATCCCAGTATGTAAATTGACTTCAATTTTTATTTCATTTACACGGAACTGTATGAATTTTGCTAAAAACATTTGTTTTTTTGAAATTACAGCCATTTGCGTCCCTCTATGCTGCAACAGCTGTTGAGAAGGCTAGTTTTCGATGTGCCCCTGCTCAATGAATACTGTAAAATGCCTCTCAAGGTAAACACTTCRTTTTCTGTACACACACACTGTACAAACTGTAAAATAAACTTTTGTTGTCTTGTTTTTAGAAACAGAACATGAAGGGTAAAATTATTTCTGAATTGAAAATAATGTTACTGTTTCATAAAGCCCTTCAAATTAAATGTAATGTTTGCAAAATTTTTGAAATCATGCCTAATGCAAACAGTATCTAGGAAGTTGATTTTGTGATTTTGTATAGTGARCTGTTGCCTTTCCCATTGCTTCAGCAAAAGATTATCTGAATGTATCAATTTAAATGTTAGTATTATCTTGATATTTCTTCTGCTGCTATATGAACCATTATAAMTCATGGTAAGATCCACATTCCATAAATTAATTTTGAGTGAAATCTAAGAGACAGGATATAGGGAAGACAATTCACCTTTTATTTTTGAGTAATTTGTAGCTGAAGTCTTATTTATCCTCTTGTTCTGTAAATGAAGAATTACTATTGTAGATGAAGAATTACAATTGTTCTGTCACATTTATTTYACTTTTCTCTTGAGCGTGATCTTAGGTCTGTGTCTTTTTGTGAAAGAATTAAAATTCTGTAATACTTTAAAGCAGAGCTGCCATATTCACAAACATACTCTGGAGCATCATTAATTTTTGAGTAAAAGTGGGGTGTAGAGGAAGGGTTTGATCTGGGCGTTTTTCATTACTATCTTTCCTTTTTATACAGAATTGCAGTAAAAACTAAAATGTCAAGATTCTAGTCTGATGCTAAAAGAAATTTTAAAATTTTCARTGGGATAGGAACTTTTAGTTCTACAGAAGAAACCGGTAGAAATTTGTAATTTTGTGGAAAATACGCCACCAATCATGTATACCAGCTCTTTCATTGGTATATGACAGGTTTCCTGTGTGACAGCTCTTTCCATCAGTTTCTCCAGAGCTGAGCAGTCACAGTTCCCACGGAGAGGGTGTACTGCAAATACCTTTTGCAGTGTTCTGACTGATACTAAATCCATTGACTACAAATGACAGGAGTAAAATCAATTTGAATTTGTAAAAGTCTTCATCAAAATCTATTGTGTCCTGCCTTATACCCATTTCATGTCGCTATTTTTATCCTGTGAGCTAGTCTCTGCTCAAATGGTGACAATCCTGAAATTCTGCTACTCCCTGTAACCACTGAGAATCCCACAGCAGGAGCTGGAGATAATTCAGGCCTTATACTTTCACAATATGGGCTCTGCTGCTCTTCCAGAAAGAAAAAGGACCATTATTGTGAGCCACTGGAAATGARGAGACAGCCACAAATAATATTATTCTTGTAGCTGTTTAATATAACAGTTTTTTATTGTGTTAAATACTGATGTTTCACATGCACTTTTATTTCTTGAAAATCTAGCTTCTGACAAATCACTATGAGCAGTGCTGGAAATATTATTGTCTGCCTTCAGGAATGGGAAGCTATGGAATTGCAGCAGAAGAAGAATTGCATTTAACTGAAAAACTTTTCTGGGGGATATTTGATTCCTTATCTCATAAGGTAATGACTGCAATTCACATTAAGGTGTGGGATGGGTGTAAAAGCATTACAATGGTAATTTGCTGAAAATTCCTTTTTTAATGATTGTTTCATCCAATATGGGACATACACCAATGAATGATTTTAATGAAGTGAAAAATTGAATGCTGAATCTTGAAATAATCTCTCCAAACTGATGAAATGTCATATCTTTGGTTGGTATACCTATAGGCTTTACACTAGTAATGAAGCACAATATATACTTTTATATAGATGTATGTATGTATACACATACACACGTATTTATATATATATATATATATATATATATATACACATGTAATGATTAGTTCTCACTGCACTAACAGGTCACAGTGTCTGCTTTCTAATCTTGGCTCTGCTAAACATTTGAAATTACTTTTTACTGACATAAAATTAATTTTAATAAGTATATGTATGTGCTTATGAAATGGTTGGTATATGGAGAATAAATTTACATTGTCTGTCTTCAAACATTAACTTATATTTCTTTAGCTTTCTGACTGTTTCCCACCTGAAGAGATGTGCTGCAACACACTATTAAATAAACACTTTTCTRTTTTTCTGTTGCAAAGTGTGAACTTGGGATTTTTTTCACTTACTCAGTTTTTCTCTCAGTAAGAAAAGGTGGCATTTCTGAGAGGAGGAATGTCTTACTCAGTAAACAATTTTTCATGCTTGCTTGGGATCAAAATTTAGCTCAATCAAAAATCAGGTTTTTGCTTTAGGACAATAAAAAAAATAATTTTCAGTGTGTCTTACTGAATTGATGTCCTCTTTCTAAACAACAGTTTTACATGATTGCCCCTCCAGGAATTCTGATTTAAAATATGGAAATGAAAATGGTCTCTGCATTTTTCTGAAATGGCTTTTAARGCTTTCTTTGTATTTTATTTTAGTGACATTCATCCCTCTCTTACTGCTTTCACAAGTGTGAAGAGGATCAGGAGGGCCTGATGCAATTAAGTGTTTCCAATTAGTGCCTCTCAGATTTTAACAAATAAATTAACATTATGTTTCTGCCAATACTGATGGCTCTCTATAATAGCATTTTCATTTTGCTGCAAATGGTTGCTAGCCCAGTGAAAGAAGTGTTGTGTAAATCTGCCCTGCTGACCTACAGTATTCTCCACTGTTCTTTTATGTACAAAGATATTTACAAGTTTGATCTTATTAAAAAAAATGAACTGACTTTGCTACAGTAAATCACAATTTCCTTTAATGAATATGTTTTTAACTGAAATAGTGTGGGGTGAAAGAAGGCAAAATGACAATAGTTTCTGCAGTTAAGACAGGAATTAGTAATTTCAGAATTAAGGCAGTATTTTATAGATGATCATACTCTAACTAGGCAAACAAGCCTTGATCTTCCCCATGTAGGCCTTCAWGGCCCGAAGAAAGCTGGAGTTGTAGTCAGACACGGTGTCAGCACACTCTTACGTCAATCTGAGAAATCTTGAGACTATATCAAGTTGATRTAATGGAAAATAAATGTCATGCAGCAATAACTTTGCTCTATGTTTGAATTTTAAATGTGCTTTACTGTTTGCATCTTCTAATATTTGTGCGTGGCTGTGGCTGCTGGGTTTTCACTAACATTTTGCATGTTTTTCTATTGGATTTTCCAACCAGTTCCTATCTCTCCTGCAGAAGTATGATCCAGAGCTCTTTCGAATGGCTTTGCCTTGTCTCAGTGCTATAGCTGGTGCCTTGCCCCCTGATTATTTAGATACACGAATTATGTCAACTTTGGAAAAGCAGACTTCAGTGGATCCAGAAGGAAATTTCGATCCCAAACCTGTCAGCACATCAAAGTGAGTCATATAAATGATAGTGATTTCCTTCCCTTAAATATTTTTATAYAATTTCTTATTAGCATTTTTTTAATCATCTGTAGGGAGAGTTGGCTGGYGACTGCCTTCTTAGTGGTATTAGGACTTCCAGAGATACAATAGGAATTTTTGCTTCCTTCTGCCAAATACTTCACTGCAGCAGCCTATTTACCAGACATAAACTATATTCTTCTCAGCCCTGAACAGATGTTCCATACTTCCATCTTATGCCTGCAGAGAAAATAGTAAATTCAATTTTTATTATATACTTTATTGCCTAATAGCTCAAATGTTTGGGATATATCAATTAGAAACCATCATTATTCAGATTGTGCTTATGAAAAATTGCACAAGATCACTAAAATCTGGCAAATCAATTGGCCTATAGCCCAATTTTTATAGAATCTTCATTTAATTTTGAGAATTGGTCTGTAGAAACCTGATATGGCAAAATAAGTAGCTCATGTATGATGATTCAACAGATATTTGGCCTTCCTAGTAATCTTGTTATTTTAGGATACTGACTWCTAATAATTTTATATTCAGGAACTGACGGTCACTAGCTCGTTCTTGCTATTAAAATCTTATCCTTCCATCATTATGCATTGTGAAACATCCATGTTAATATTATTCTGTATTAAGAATTAACAAAATTACCTGCAGGTTATGGTGAAGCAGGTTTTTATTTCTTTGTGATTTCATTTGCTAATAAGTGTGACTGTTACGTACTTGAAGGTTCTCTGTAAATGCCATTATAGCTATACCTTATTCTGTAGCATTTCTTTTAAGGAATGGGGAATTGCCAAGCCAAATGCCTTGCCTTCATTTGCAGGTGAAGCATTTCGATTAGTGCTATATTATATTGACATTTTTTCCATAAACTAGACTGCAGTAATTTATGATTGCTTTGCTTGCAGCCTTGTACTTCCTGAGAAGTTGGAGTACATCGTAAGCAAGTATGCTGAACATTCCCATGATAAATGGGCCTTTGAAAAGGTAGGAGCTCCTCCAAGACTGGTAACTGTCCAGGACTAGTAAATATTGAAATTAAAACTGGACAGTTCAACAAATAGGCCCTTGTTCAGTGWATGGATGTCTACATATTTATTTAGGGGTATGTGGAAGAAACCTCTTGCTTAAGAAAATGCATTGCAATTTGTTGTTTTTTTCAAAGAATTTATTAGGCCAGGGAATTAATGACCCTTTTTTAGTTCCCTTTGGTTCGGTTTTGTGTTTGGTTTTATTTTTATTTTTTTATGTTTCTTTGGGGTTTTGGTGGTTTTTGGTGGTTTTTTTAAATATCTTTATAAGTAAGAATATATAGCTCTTGGCATCATTTTGCCTGATAATGGTTCTTTTTGACTGGGAGTCAGAGATAGACTTTTGTTGCAACATCTCCCTGATTTAAGAAAGCACAGCCTAAATTTTTTTCTGCCTGAAATTTTTTGCTTCAGAAAAAGTAGTTGTAGCCTTTCCTTCTTCTTAGCTTTAAGCCTATAATGTGTTGAATTTCTCTATCATTTTCCAAATGCTCTGTCACTGTGTTGTGTTTCTACAAAGCTATAAGACAATAAATTCTTAAATTATTTGTTGTAAAAATTAATAACAAATCAATAGCAATTTTATGGAAAAGTTTTATAAAATAATAATTCTTTTGTTTGGGGGTCCTGTGTATGCAAATCTGTAGAGAAAGGTACACAGGCATATGCATGTGTAAATATACACTGATTACTTTCAAACCATAAATTTCAGTTACTGTTGTTTAAATTAAAGGATTCATTTTAGTTACATTCTTCAGCTCCTGATCTGTTGATGTTACATATTCTTGTCTGTGTTTCTGAGTTCAGCCTCCCAGAGAAGTGAGGGAAGCTTTTCTGCCTTAGTCAGTCTGTGTCAATGCCTGAGTCCTCTTGAAAGGGCCAAAGGACTCACAGGTGCTGTCCACTCTGTCTTGGGCGCGTTTTTTTCCTGTGCACCCACGGATGGACATACGCTCTTCTKCAGGGGCACTGAGCAGCTCTTGGAGTGGGTTAGCAGTTTGATATGAAAAATTAAACTGGCTAATTTGCTCTCACTCATCTACATAGTTCTCATTTCCTTGGGGGTTTTGGGTGGTTGTTTCTTGGGGTTTTTTTTCAGACTAACAGTGGATGGAAATATGGTGTTTCACTGGATGAAAATATGAAGACTCACCCATTAATAAGGCCTTTCAAAACTTTAGCTGAAAAGGTAATGGAGGAAATTTCAGCGGCATTAATATGAAGTATATTGATTTGTGTGCTTTTTAAAATCCATTTGAAGTATGTTCTGTCACAGGGAGAAGCACAAACTAAAATTCTTGCAGTTAAGAATAGGTCCATCTATATGCTGAAGTGGTTTTTCAGTTAATCTTACATTGAGTCTTRTATAATTTAATTCCATTAAGAAGAATGGAATGGAAGAATCTATTGTTTCTTCATAGGCCTGGACAAATTTTTATTCAAAGGTATCAGTAGCACAGTTTTTTCAGGCTTACATGGGTGAGAAATGACTGGCAGAAACTCCTGGGGTTTAATGAAAGTGTCATTTAACATATCTGTAGGCAATTTTGCCTTCCAGAAAGATGGTAGATAATTGTAAAAAATGTGTAGGAGATGATTCAGTTGAAAATGCAGAAAAACATTTAAAGTATTTTGAATTTCTTGACTATGCACAAATGTCTTATAGTTGTCAGAAAACGAAGTGAATTTGAATTCTTTTATTTATTTTTGTAATGATTCAGTAGGAGATACAAGTCAATTGCATTTGTCCCTCTTTACCACAGTTTTCCTGTTCAAAAAATAGATATGACATGAATCAAGAGGGATTAAAGAGGTTGAGTTTCCTAGTGTTTGTAAATTGCTTTGGAATCTTTGGAGAGGAGCGAACATATTGTTGGCTAAGCTGTTATTTAAGCAGTTCAAAGAGAATTTTCTGGATTGTCTGAAATCAGAACTTTTTAACATAAAAATGAGGTCTATCCTTAAAAGCTGTCAGTGTGAGCAACTGCAGAAAAATTCTAGGTTTTGAAAAGAATTAATATGGCATACTCAGAATTTTCTTTGCTACAAGTTTTCAGAATTTCTCTAACACTTTTCTTTTTCAAAAGAGTGTTGGAATACAGGCTGTTGCCTRTTTTTTATTGGTAGCTGTGTTTATATGACGAGATAGTTCAGTAACCTTCTGTATCTGTGAGTGGATATAAATATAGGAATACTAAAAAAGACCTTGAGTGCTGATTTGAAGGTACAAACTTGCTTAAATAATTTCATAGCACTCACAGAACCATCATTTTTTTAATTATTCTGTGCTGGAGGAATTAGTTAATAAGTTTCCAAATCCAATCTACATTATTGSTCCAGAGTTCAATCCAGTGCATATATTAGTTTCTAATATATATCCCAGCAATATATGCCAATAAAAATTAAAAAAAATTATTCTATTTCAAAGCTTCTCTCTCGTGCACAAACAACTATATTTTGCATTTTTGTATAATACACAAGTTTTCTTTACCTTTATGGTACATGAGACCTAATAGAGAAAGACAGAACATTTTTGTTGTGCTTTTGCTACTTACTAAATACATGAAAATTTTGTATTCTCTTCTTCAAAGGAAAAGGAAATTTATCGATGGCCTGCCAGGGAATCATTGAAAACCATGTTGGCCTTGGGATGGAGCCTAGAAAGGACCAAGGAAGGAGGAGAAGCAATGATATATCAGCGTGAAAATGAAAAGCTCCGTAGCATATCTCAGTCTAGTCAGGTAAGGTAGAATGCCTTAAGTTTAGAAAGCAAAAGGCCTATTCATTAATTTGCTAATAAATTATAAACTATTATGTCAGTTTTATAGTCTTTTAGTGAAAAGAAACTTTTGGTGGTAGAGTTTTGAAGTTGGAAATCATGTCATTATAATAAATACTGTGCAACACCACAGAGGGGATTCCAAAAAGCTTTTGAGACAGTGAGGCTATAAGAGACTGTAGATATTAATTTTCTTAGAAGAAATGAAGAGAGTTTTAATACACTCATTCAAAGAAAACAAACAAAGCATTTAAAGTCTTTTATTTTGTAGTAATTAAATCTAGCAGTTTTCTTTTTTTTGTCAATCAGAAGAGCCTAACATGGGCTTTTGTTAAGATTGTAAATATGTCTGACAAATRAGATTGCACATTTGATACATTATTTTAAATCTACAGACAAAATTTTCTGGTAATTATATATTRCCTAGCATTTTGATGTGGTAATAGATTTTTTTACCATTTGTAGTTTTTTGTAATCACATGTTGARACTGCTGGTCAATATGTCTATGTCTTGGATGCAGGAAAACATTCTACAATTTTGACAGGTGTTGGGGAAGGAATTGTTATTGTACCCCTTGTGGTGAATTAAACACACATTTGTACGTAAACTCTGGAATCTCTGCTTCCAGCCAGTTCAACTTGTTCTGGGGTTGGACCTTCTTGCCCAAGAAGATGCATGATGAAGATGGGATTGAGTAGAGGTTTTCAGCACATACTTAACTTGAGTAAACATTTGAAATCACTGTTTTTTGTGTGACCATTCACATTTAACATGTACCTAACAGTTTTTTTCCACTGGAGCTTTCTCACTTAAACCAGTTGAAGATTGTGTTAACATATTACACGCCTCCTTTTTCTCAGCCTGTAAATTCCTCAAGAAAATGTTTCTTTTCGTTGTATTGTCTCATATTTAGCACAAGGGTCTTTCAGGCTGTTCCCACATGGTTCTGTCATGTTTTGAAGGCACATCTTGTACATCTTATGATTAAATAGAGAGATCTAAGTATCAGCAGCAACCTGCATACTTCCACATCAGCAAATGTATTTCTTAACCATCCTGTGCCTTCAGTCATTGCAAAACAATAGGTGAACACAGTTTCTACAGGAAAGTATAAAATGGGAATGGTATTACTCTAATCAGGCCAAAGACAGAAATGTTGTAGTTGAGCATTTGATTCTTTTATCTGAAAGTATTTTATCAGAAAATATTATTTTTCCCCTGCAGGGAAAYGGGTATAGCCCAACACCACTTGATCTCTCTAATGTGGCACTTTCTAGGGAGCTTCAGGTTCGTATTTTTGTTTTGCATATACTGTGCTGAAAAGAGTGAATGTATTTGGTTTTATTATTATTAATGAGTTGCATTTTGTTAGGTTTTATGAGTGTATTTGTGACTGTGTTTATTWTATGCTGTTGTAGAAAGGTGCATGCTATTTGTGTACTGAAAGATGAAATTTCTACTCTTCATGCCATTGGTGTTTCCTGATTTCCCAGAAAAAAATCAGTCKCGAAGCTGGGGAAGGGGCTGTCAACAGCATGTGTATCCTGTGCTTATGCTGACTTCAAAGAGCAGCTGAATATAGAAATTGCATATAAYTGTGATGTTTCTTTATCACAAGAGACTTTACTCAAGACTGTAAAATGGTGCAGAATTACAGAAATTTTTAWTGTCAMCTRWTCTTGCATCTTGTTTTTTTCTGATGATAATGTAGGGAATGGTTGAGGTGATGGCAGAAAACTACCATAATATATGGGCCAAAAAGAAGAAAATGGAGCTGGAAAGCAAAGGTAAGCCACAATCCTGTAAACTAATCAAAAAAAAGATGAGAATGAGGGAAAAGAAACAATCTGAAAGAAAACAGTGTAAGACAATAAAAAATGAAAAGTTCCTTTTGTACATGCAGCAGAATAAATCTTACAGTAAGAAAACTTACAGTTCTTTCAACTTACTAAAGGTGGAGGTAGTCATCCTTTATTGGTGCCTTATGACACATTGACAGCCAAGGAGAAATCACGGGACCGTGAAAAGGCACAAGAGCTGTTTAAATTCCTTCAAGTCAATGGTATAATCATATCTCGGTAAGTTGCACATTTTTTCAGATGCTTGCTTGCATTCAGTGCACAAACCAGCATGTTCATCTTATCTCACTGCAGTCTGGCAGTTATTAACATAATTACCATTTGGCATATCTTCTGTAAATCACAGTTATTGTCATGTTCAGAAAGAMTCTTCTAAAACAGCATATTCAGGCAACATTTTTAATAATTATGTGATCACAGTAAATACAAAATGCAACAGTAGTGTAATTAAAAAAGAAGGTAATTTAAAATGYCTAATTAGCAGCCAGAAGTGTCAGTAAGGATCATGGGGAAGTTAATCTGAGGTCTGATACTAAAACGTATCTATGTAAAACTGCTTTTTAAGCCAGTTATTGAAAAAAAAAAAAATCTCTTGGGGTTCTGTAAGATAATAAGACAACATGGCTATTTTGTGGGGATTAACTTCTACTCTAGCAAAAGCATAGAATTCCTTAGTTTTACTGTAATTTGAATTGCTGTGTCTCAAAGTAAGCTGGCCTGTGGGGACTTATATTGTCAATGAAATTAAAATGAATTCTTACTGTAGGACTTGGCTTTATATGATGGAATTGTGAATTCCTATATTAAACCTCTCTTTTATTGTATGTGAAATAATTGAGCACAAAGGAAATCTCAATTTTCTGGCATTAAGCATTGTTATAAAGTAAACTGTATTGACAAACAGATTTTTCTGTACATGAATAGAGTGAGATCTTACCTGYTTTCATTTATTTCTACTTTTCAAATCTGTGTCTATTGAAAATATACTCAGAAATTCACAAAAGTCAATTTTTAGGATCTGCAAAGGTAACTTTGTTGGCTTGAACAATTGATAACATTTCTAAGAGATAAGAAAACASTTCTAAATGTACATTTCTGCATTATGGAGAGAAATTCCCTCTTGCAACAAATATAGGGTCTGAGCCTGAACCCAAAATGTAGGCATGGCATCAAATAATTTTATAACCTCCATACTTGCTTTAGAGCCATCGAATAAGAAAAGCTGGTGCTTAGTGCATTTACTTAGTGTGAATGAATGATCTTTTRAAAGACAAATGGGATTGCTCAAATTTTGTAGCTGTGTGTGTTTGGGTTAGGAAATCAATATTTTCAGTGTTAACTCATGGGACAAATCAACCTGCAAAAGCATGTTTAAACTCTTTATTGATATGGGCAACAAGTTTGCAGTGATTGTGTCAGGATGAATCAGGATTATTCTCGTCTCGGTGTTTTCTTCACTGAGATGAATATATACATATATATGCGTATATATATATATACGCATATAAAATCTTTTGAAGTAATTATTGCAATTATCACGTTTCCAGAATGTCATTCTTGAAAACATTGGACTAATCATTAAAACACAGGAATTGGTTATAATTGGAAATGTATAGGCGGAACAGCAGGTGTACTTTACATATACCATCTGCCTCTGTTTTGCGGTGGTTTTGCTCTTCTTTGTTGAGAACATTTTTAAAGCACTTTGTGTTTATGTCACACAGATAAATAAATCTCTCAGGCCTTACTCAAGTACATATTAGAAACAAAATGGTATGCTGTTTAGCATCTTTAAATCTCTGCAAGGATTTTGGATATTGTTTTTTTTTTACTTTACAGACCTACTAACATCTTTCAWTGTTTAGGAAACTATGAGTAATCTCTTAGAAAACATGAATTCATATAAACTCAAAAAGAAAATATTTGCAGTGACCTCACTGAAATACAGAAAAATGCTTAGTCTTCATGGTGAGAGTGAGGCAGCAGAAGGTGTCTCTCAAGCTGTTACATACRTGGCTGTTAATTTGTACCAAATACTTTGATTTCAGAGGTGATAAATTAATAGGGGGTCATCAAAGTATATAAAACAGAACTCTTAAAATAGAATTTTTTTTTTTTTTTCCAAATTGAACTGTAAGATGGAAGGTTATTGTCCCACTGAATTTGTGTTTAAAATGGAATTGGAACATCTTCCTTGGTTCTCTGTTCCTTTCCTCTTCACTGTGTTCTGATATGGTCAAGAACATACATTTTATAAGATTTTTTTTTTTGTTGTTGTTGTTAAAATTTCTGCTGCATCAACCTTCTCCCAGAATTACTTTTTTTGCTTGGATTTCTCTCATAGCTGTGTTTAAACTGCTCGTCTAATTTCCCATTTTATGTCCCAAATTTTCTCCCATACCTGCTTGCTTCCTGAACGCTTGACAGTTTAATGTGATAGAATTTGAATGACAAATATATTGCTTTGTTAGATTCTGATGTACCATGGCTGTTCATGCAATAAGATAGCACTCTGATACTTTAATCAGAAGCTATTATACCTCTTATTACAGCCAGTTCATTTTCCTCTATTTCTTCCCAGGTAKTTGATAACTAAGTGTTACCATGGCAGGTCATTTTCTACTTCTTACAAAAATTCACCATAATAAAGAGATAAGGCATGAAATGCTTCCTAGTACTGTCATCATTTGTACTGCTGCCATCATCAGTGCTACTTCTCTTAATCCTTTCTAAAACAGGGGTCTGAATGACATGGAGTTGGATGCTTCATCCATGGAAAAGAGGTTTGCCTTTAAGTTTCTGAAGAAAATTTTAAAGTATGTTGATTCTGCTCAAGAGTTTATTGCGCATTTGGGTAAGTTGTAGATTTTATTTTAAAAATAGTAAGAATTGTTGATATTTAAATATTTGGATTGATATTTAAATATTTGGATAGTTAAATATTTGGTTTACATTTTTAGTGATTGCTATTTTATTGCATTTTAAAACCTTAAATCATTTATTTTAATTTGTAGATTAAATAATTGAACATTTGTAACTAGCTAAACAGTTTCTGCTGTTTTATTTTTGAGTACAACCAATTTTACAAGTCTWTCAGAAAGTCCCATTGAGTTATTTTGTTGGACTCCTTATTTGTGTCTGCCTTGCTTTTATCCTTGCAGAAGCCATTGTAACCAGTGGAAAAACTGAAAAGTCTCCACATGACCAAGAAATAAAGTTCTTTGCTAAAGTGAGTGATGATTTCAAGTAATGTTCATATACATTCCTCTATATAGGATAGGTAAATTTGTAATGTTGGATTGCTTTTCGTACAATAGAAATATCTTTTCTGCTTTTCATGATCACTAATCAAACTGTTATCAAATATTTAGAAAGTTCTTCACAAATATTTCAGTATATTTGCTGGATTCAATTATTTCAAAATAGTTCAATATATCTGCTTCTSTATGGGAAGGAACATAGAAATTAAAAGGCAGCTTGTTCATTWCATGGTATTAAATACTTTCACTGAATATATGAATATATAAATTTTATCTGATTTTTTTACCCCAAGATAACACTGAAGTGTATATGATCTATTAGCAGAAAGAGATATTCTTATCCAGTATTAGATCCAAAACAGATATCTCTTTATTATTTATATAATTTTAAATAAAATTGTAATATTTCAGGTTCTGATTTACATGAGTTTGTGTCTGAAATAAAAAACTATGACTGTTACAGAACTAAAATTCTTTTAATAAACTTTGACCAATCAGAGCATTTCTGCTACATTTACCACTTGGTCATGTGCTCTGTAAAAATACATTTTGTATCTGTATTTCTTAGGTTCTTTTACCATTAGTTGATCAGTACTTTACAAATCACTGCCTCTACTTCCTGTCTTCTCCATCAAAAACCCTCAGTAGCAGTGGATATGCATCAAATAAGGAAAAGGAAATGGTAGCAAGGTAAGTAAAAAATTGAGGTATTCCCAGTAGGGTTTTACATAGGTAACTAAARGTCTCTTCTTAGATTAAGGACAAAGACAAATAGTTCAAAATCTCACTTACCTCAGCTGGAAAGTGAATATTTTATTCTCTAAGAGAATGGCAGTGAGTGAATAAAATTCCTCATTTTRGTATTCTTTATTACACACACACACACATATATACAAACACACAAATAGTTAAGTATGTATCATAATTATATATTTTACAATATGTAATTGTAGATGATAACATCAAAATACGAATAAAATATTCTGTGAAAAATGGAGTTACTTCGTTTCTGATGGGATTCTGTTTCATTGTTGGTGGCAGTTTCTAGCTGAGGTTTTCTCCACTGTTGGTTCATTTAAATTTATTTTGGTTATTATTGGTTCATTTAAATGGTCTCATATTTATTAAAATTTTTAGATATCAAAAAATGTTAAAAATACTATGAGGCAGCCTTTTAGGAGGAATTATAGATTCTATACAAAATTACTTCTGCCCCTGCGCAAGTATTACTTTAATAATTTTTGCATGTCTGTACTGTTTGGATGGAATCAGCCATTTGACACAAAGTTATTCAAGAATTAATTTCTCTGAAATTAAAATTTTAGAATATTATTAAATAATATTGTGTTTTAATTATGACTTTAATAATTTGATTGCTAGTTTTTTTCTTCCTCTTGAGGTGTGCTGCCAGTTATTTTCTTTCAGAAATTTTGTATCATATTTCAAACTGTTTGTATCATTGTATTTCAAACTGTTTTACTCTCGTGATTTCTTGTTTAGCTCTCAGTTTCTCAGGTGTCTTTTGTTTTCCTTCCCTGTGTTGACCAGAGTTAATTGCTTTTTCCAATGGAAAGCAGATATAAAATTTCAAYTTCCTGCGTCCTCTCTGAATGCTCCTGTTACTTCCCTAAAGTAATGAGGTCACCTCAATGAAGGCAGGAGGATGAGTTCTAGGGCTGTACAAAGTGGCTTCATAAAGGCGCATGAAGAAGTTAGGTGGCTAACTTACCACTGTGAAGATAACAATAAAATCTGTGGYTAATATGGGACCATACCAATTCATAAGGAATATGCTTCATTTTATTATGTCTTAATTCCATTTGTAAAGTATGGCCCAAATAATATTTGAGGCTGTCCAGCTGTGTTTGTTAAAGTGGCCCCTTCAATCTTTAGAGAGTTGGTGCTATATTCTCTTAATTATTCTACTATTTTGACAGGTAGGTTAGATATGACAGTTTCTGATATCCTTGCCAGAAGCTCTTGTAGTCTCTGTATATTTAGGATTCATCTTATCATCATCAGAGGTAAACAGAGATTTATTTTTTTATTCACAAAGGAGATCCTTGCAAATTATTTTAAGTAGTGTGAAGATTTGTGACATTAGTTTCCTGCAGAAAGCCAAGTCAAACACTAAAATGTTTCTCATTTTTTCTTGTTTTTACAAAAAAAATTCTTATTCAGAAATAATAGCCATAAAGAATGACTCAGCCACATATTATGAAAATCATTGTCGAAAGAAAGTTTCACATTTCAAGTAATCTCTGAACTGGTAGAGTGTAGAAAATGAGATATCTGAGAAACTTCAAAATGTTACTCTGCTTAATGCAGTTGACTGTTACCATGGTGTATCACTCAAAATATGCTTTCCAGGAACTGTGTTGTGTTTTCTTTTTCATCATCCTACTATTCTTTTCCTCATATTCTAAATAAATCTTTAATCTTTTTCTTACTTTGTTTTGCTCTCTCTGTTCCTCTCTACTTCAGCYTGTTCTGCAAACTAGCTGCTCTTGTTAGACATAGGATCTCACTTTTTGGTAAGTTATTAAGGAAGATTTGGTAAAGTTAAAAATTTAAAGATTGTATAACCACCTGAAGATTTTCACAGCTAAAGGCAAAATTCTGTTAAATGCTCCACAAGCTTCTCTTGAAGTTAGGGAGTGCAATGAACATGGCTCAGAAGCTCACACGTAATAGAATGTGTAAAGTGTTGAAGCAGGAAGAAATGGCACGTTCTGGTATCTCCAGACTCATTGGAAAAAGATCAATGCTTTGCAGTTACTTTTAGCTTTTCAAAAGTAATCTTACACTAATTATTTTGATTTCTGTAATCCAACTGTTGAATCCAATAGTTTGATTTCTCAATAGATAATAAGGAAGTAGGGGGAACAATACACCTCCTACAAAGGTATTGGTAAAAAATTTGTAGTGGCTCATAGTGTCTCTTTCTAACCAGGTAGTGATTCTGCTACAATGGTGAACTGCCTGCACATCTTGGCTCAGTCTCTTGATACACGGTAAGTTTTCAATTTTTGTACCAACTGCAAATTACGAAGGTTTCACAGAGCCTTTCAGAACCAGTTGGATTGTTCCTGTATTTTTTTTATTCTTTATTTGTAATCAATGATCTTAACAGCATCAATAATTCAGATGTTGTCCTCCATATTAGCAGAYTTTGTCTAAAGTGTTTACTTTATATTTTTCTGCTCAATGTCTGTCATTCAAACACTAGAAACACTTGTCATCCCTTCTAAGGACATTTGAAGACTTTATTGAGAGATATAAATGACACAATAATGGAACTGCAAGTATTGATACCTGCAGATATTAAGGAAGTTTAGTGCATAGTGGAGAATTTGTCATTACAAGTATGCAGAGCATATTAATATATGGGCATAGTTGTATTTGCTAACTGTTACTGCTTCTCATTGAAATGATTGTTTAGATTAAATCAGAGGTCAGCATAGTTTTCTAATTTGAGCTGTTTTCTGGCCTGGTTAAGTTACACAGCAGCCTGGCAATGAATCTATTGTGAAGGTGTGAACACTGTAATCTTCACTAAGGGGTCTGTGAAGAGTGCAAAAATCAAATAATGGTTCTGTAATGCTGGTATTGCAGTTGCATTTTCTAGATTTAGGGTGCTTTGAAGTATCCTGACTTGCATACCTAGTTACTGGGGCTCCCATAAAAACACAGGGATTAACAGTTGGGGGCTTTTGAGCATATTTTATGGAGGAGTCTTCTCACAACTTATGACTTCTACTGAGAAGGCAGATCACAAAAAATCTGGAARGACAAGACTGTGGAGTCAAGATTTTTGTTGTTATTATTGTGTATTAAATACTCAAAGATAATTGTTGTTTAGACTGCTATGCAKATGTAAGTGCCCTTTTCTGTTCATGATGTGAAGTTCCCTGATACATGTGGGTATCCTCAAATAGACTGTAACTAACATATACAGGTGTCTCTATACAACTACTAACTATCACTGCAAATTTAGTATTTTTTCTTTTACTATTTTTCAGAACTGTTATGAAATCAGGATCCGAGCTTGTTAAAGCAGGATTGCGTGCCTTTTTTGAAAATGCAGCTGAAGACTTGGAAAAAACTTCAGAAAATCTTAAACTGGGAAAATTTACTCATTCACGAACACAAATGAAGGGTGTTTCACAGAATATCAATTATACTACAGTAGCATTGTTACCAATCTTGACATCAATTTTTGAACACATTTCACAATATCACTTTGGAATAGATTTACTTTGTAAGTATTTTATTTTATTTTTGAATTTTATTGTGTTATGACAGTACAAATGCTTTTTAGTAATGATTGCGTCGATTCAAAGAAGTAATTCTGTTTTCAGTAACATGCACATTTCCAGCATTAAGTCTGAAATTAGCAGCATAGTACTTTATTCCGTGTGTGTGCTCAGAAATAATACTAAATTTCAAGTTAATTATGTGCAATATTTCTCCAAACATTGAGAGAGAAATTAAAATATTCCCTGAAGTGCTCTCTTACCAAATATGTGGATGAGACTAGTTTTCTATACAAAATTTGTATTTCATTATATTAAAGGAGACAACTTGCTGTTATTTCCCTGTGGATTTTCCCTCACATGTGAAAACTTCTGTAGATCTTTGAATTCAAATTTTCCTTGTTTTTAACATCAGTTAGTTTAAAAATACTGAAATTACTCTGAGATTCAGCAATWTGCTGAATTGTCTTATCATGGTCTAATGTTTCTATTATCTCTAATTATGTTCCGAAGTTTTGTATATATTTGGGTCATAATTAAAAGACGGACAACGGTGAAAATACTTCCTTTAAAAATATAAGTAACCTTTAGATCATGTACCTCAGGGCTAGACACAGAGAGTGATGTTGTTTAGCTTAAAAATGTACTCTGTGAGTGTGGTAACTTGGGTAACACTGAAAGTAAATACCATATGGAGTATGGACAGTCAGAATGTTTGGTGATACATGTGTTAAAAGTTTCAGACACTGTTTAACAAATTGCATGAAACAGATGTTTGGTATTTGAAAAGTAATCCTTAGCTGAATAAATACTGATAATGTATTTTTATTTTCCTCTAGTGGGTGATGTACAAGTTTCGTGTTACAGAATTCTTTGTAGCCTCTATTCTCTTGGGACTGGAAAGAACATCTATGTTGAAAGGTATTAAGTGTAAAACTCAGCATGCAAAATTTTCTCTTCTTTAGGAATCTGTTGCTTAGGTAATAAAGCAGTTTGGATGAAAGGTGAATTTTAAAGAGTGAGAGATGTTTAAAATATGCTTTCCCTTGAAATAAAGATGCCTATACTTTCGTTTTCAATTCCACAGGGAAAAAAAAAGCTCTCAATAAAAGTAAATCACTCATCCTGCATATGGCAGTGTATCTGCAGGGAGTTTATTTTTCCCATGAGAAAAGCTAAATTTTTCTGTGGGTTGCCATTAGGTTCCCAAAGTTTTTTTACCACATATTGCTGTGCTAAGTAGGCTGTATACCAAGTAGGCAGCATCTGTTTCACACCTAAGTCTATACAGAGTTCTCAAAAGAGCTGTCCTGAGCATAAAATCCTGAGGATATGTAGAGTATTCTGACAACCATTAACTCTATAAAGGAAACCACTGGTTAGCTGGATTTAAAAAAGAATAAGGTGTACAATTCCTTTAAGCATCTGATTGCTATGCTATGTTTCAAGACCTTACTTCTATTAAAAGATGATCAAATCTGTATTTGTTAGCTCAGAAAAGAGAACCCTAATTGCTTGTCTGTCACAAGATTAGAACCAAGGTAAGGAACTTTTCCATAGATATATACTTGTCCAAGACAAGTCCATATATTTATAGAAGTTTTAGGTTAGGCAATTTTCATGGCCTTTCTTATGATGAAAAGTTTAAGATCCATTGGGAGAGAGACTAAACTGGAGGAAATGCAAGTCTGGAGTCTGGTTAGTTGAGGTTTTGCCTAATATGAGGAATGCTGGTCTCCAGTTCCTTCCTTCCAGAGTTTATTCAGAATTTTTCACACTAAATGCAAGAGCCAGATCTTGGACAGATCTGGTGGACAGATATTCCCTCCCACTCTGCATGATGCACATGTGTTCTCAAGCTGAATCTTCTTCAGGGATTTATGCATCCATTGCTAAGCACAAAGCTATTCTCTCTTCCTTGTCTTTCCGGGCTTGAAAATCTTAAATACTCCTTCACATAGATCTGAGAGGGAAAAATAGAAGTACCTTACACCTTATTTAACTAGTCAGGGTCTCCTCACAGGAAATGAAATGTGCTTGTGTCTGAGTTGCCTTTCACTAAGAAGAGCTCACAGCATAGGCCTCCCCTTGACTGCCAAAAATTGTAAGCACTGGACAGTTTCCCTAAACATCGAACGTCACYTTTGCCTACTGCAACTTGGAATGGAAGAGTGATCAGATTAGACATATCCAAGGAAACTAATTAGTCTCCTAAGGCTGCGTGAGAGGTTTTCAACTGTGGATTTCATTTAGTTTGTTTTTAACTAGTCTCAGGCTCCTAAATTACAGTTGTAGGCAGATATCAGTGTCTAGGTGGGAGGCAGGATTTCAAACACAATGCTCAGTGTTTCAGCAAAACTTAAAAGTGAGTGATTGAGCTGTCTTGAACAGTTATTCAAGTTAAGCAATGCTCAAATTCAGGATCAAATTGCAGGCTTTTCTTCTGGAGAATTTTGTTAGGGCCATTAAGAAGTTTTACCTTTCATTGCAGAATGAGTCACAGTTCACTTTTCATAGATAAATATCTCTYTTTATGGCTGAACTAGCTCTGCTGATTCTAAAACCCCCCTGGCTGCAGGGACTTAGGACCAATACTTTGTTGGATTGCTGCTGCTGTCCTGTTAAGACAAACCTCCATTATCAAGTGTTTTATCCTTTGCATATCCATCTTCTTTTGGATGTTGGAGATGTTTCTGATTTTTCTGTGGGCATTTTTTCTCTAAATGTGTCCATGGTTCATAAACGTTGAGAACTGGATGCAAAGTGCTGTAGCTCCTGATTACTTTGAGCCTAACGCTCTACTGACAAGTACAGTATTATTGCTATAGGCTTTCTGGTACTCATTTSCTTTTGTCCACTGCATCAGAAATGTGGATCCTAAATTTGGGATTGAAAACTTTGTTTTCATACCCAGTGCCCAAAAATTGTATGACCGTTTATGATGTCTTCGTTTTCTATTGGTTAGCTTATAGAAACACATTTTCAAACTTTTTTTTTTTTCATAAATAATGAAATATCTGTAACAATAATAAGAAATACAAACTTCTGCATGAGTTAAGAATTTCTAGCAACCTTTTTTCATGTGAGAAATTACTTTTTTCCTAAATCAACAGAGATTTTCTAATGTATAAGAAAAATTAAATAAATCAGAAATAAATAATAATACTTCTTTTTATTGTGCATGCTTGACATTGAAAGCCTGGTGAAACACCTTTCCTCTCAGATGACTTTTAGTGTCTCTCATGTACAGGCAGCGTCCCGCTCTTGGTGAGTGTTTAGCATCTCTTGCAGCAGCCATTCCAGTAGCATTCCTTGAACCTTCTCTCAACCATTACAATCCACTGTCTGTTTTCAACACAAAAAGTGCAAGAGAAAGAGCAAGTAAGTACTGTTGCTTTAAAAAAAAAAAACAAACCTGTTTACTCCACTCCGGCTTACAGAAGTTATAGAATGAAAAACCCTGAATGTATGCCTCAGCATTGTTTACATCATGGTTATGTGCATGTCATCTGAAAGACATGATTTTTGAAAGGAGATACCCATGATACCCCRAAGTCTTACTATAGTTCTGTCTGTCCAAGATGGTGAAGGAAATAATCTGAGTCATTTGTATTTGTAGGGTTTATACATAGATATTCTCTTTTATTTTGCTAATTAATCTTTCCTTTTTCTACCCTTACTTGCAGTTTTAGGTATGCCTGATACGGTGGAAGAAATGTGTCCGGAGATCCCTCAGCTGGATAGACTAATAAAGGAAATAAATGATTTAGCAGAGTCTGGTGCAAGGTATACTGAAATGCCTCATGTAATTGAGGTTATCTTACCCATGCTGTGCAACTATTTATCCTACTGGTGGGAAAGAGGGTCCGAGAGCGTTCCTCCAAGTGCTGGGCCTTGCTGTACAATGATAACATCTGAGCATCTGAGCATCGTTCTTGGAAACATTCTGAAAATCATTAACAACAATCTGGGAATAGATGAAGCATCTTGGATGAAAAGAATTGCAGGTACTGTAAATAYTTTTTGAACAGCAATTGTACTAATAATGTTTAATTACTTTGCTGTACTTTACCTTGTTGCCCAGTGATTTAATAGCAAAAAATAACTAGAGCCATCATGAAAGATAAATAACCGGTAACAATAGGAGAAATATGTTTATTTTTTATTATTCATTCTATGCATGCATTGTAGCATCACTCTAAATAGGAAGCTTTCTATTCACCGCAAGAGATTTTGAAAATCTCATTTTCTGTGCACTGTGTAAGATCTTTAGCGTTTAATTTGGAATTGTGAAGTCCATTGATTTTCAAGACACTTGAGTTTTACAGTGAAGGGAATAAATGCTGTGAATTCTGTTCATGAAATACCAGGACAAAATGTAAAGAAAGTGTAAATGGTGAAATAATCTCAGGACTAGCTCAAGTTAAAAATTAATTGGTTTGCCTGAATAAATGTGTGAGCTATTAAATAAGCTTAAAGTTTTCTCAAAATGTCTCTTAATATATAATATCTATCCTACTGTATCCAAATTTTATCATTCATATTATACAGTGTAAGAATATAATGTGAAATAACATGCTTCAAAAAATTCTATWAAAAGATAATAATTTCTTGCTAAGTTCAAATACCCAGTACACATTAGTGTTTTTGGTGTGGTTTTGRTGTTACTTTAAATGCTGGAAGATCTTTAATAATGACAAGGATTCCATTAAAATTTAGAAAGAGTTTTGCTGCTTAATTGTAGAGACCATTTATTGCAGTTTTGTAGTGTTTGTTCTTGCAAGGATTTTTGACTCAGGTAGTTTGCATTTATTGCTAGTACTTGCACAAAGTTGATCTATGACCTTGAATTGCTCATTCATTCTCTGCATTTTAACTTGCCCAAGGCAAAACAGGTAAAGGAATTCTTCCAGAAGACAATCTTCTGGCAGTTTTCTGACATTGAATACCAAAAAACCTGTCCCAGACACAAAAAAACCCCAAACAAAAAAATATTTTTGTGAAGACTTTGTATCTCAATCCTTACTTTGCTTAAGTTCTTAGTTAGAGACATGGGACTTGCCAAAATCATGATAGTTTAGTTTACATAAAGTTGAAATACTTACAGTCCCAAACCATAGTCTTTTAATCTCTCAATACGTAGTTTTTATAAAGCTACATTCGTAGATTTATTAATAATTTTATGATGCAGAAATCTATGAAGCCCCACAACCTTTACTGTTTCTAGAGCTTCAGACCAACACAAGAAACACCAGTTAYGCATTAATCATAGAATTCTGTATTTTCATGTGTAGTTTATGCTCAACCCATCATCAGCAAGGCCAGACCTGATCTTCTCAGATCTCACTTTATTCCAACACTGGATAAATTGAAGAAAAAAGCTATGAAGATAGTGATGGAAGAGGAGCAACTGAAAGCAGACAATAAAAATGACACCCAAGAAGCTGAGCTACTCATTCTTGATGAATTTGCCGTACTTTGTAGAGATCTTTATGCCTTCTATCCAATGTTGATACGTTATGTAGACAACAACAGGTAAAATAACCTAATAATTAAACTCATATTTATTACTTAATATACTGGAATCTATGATCAGACAATCAGAAGGAACACAATTCACTTAATGTTATGGTGAGCTTCAGATCAGCTTCAGGGTATTTTATGGTTCTTAAATCTTAATCTTGAGCAATTTARGATTCTTAATGCAGTACCTTGAATTCACACCTTTTTTTCAGATGCAAATTCCTAGATTAACTACACAARTGTTACCTGTTCTGTTAAATAGAGATTATGTTAAACTGTCTTCTTATAAAAATCTTATTTAAATTTCTCTTATTTTTGTAATTAGAGCTAATTGGCTAAAGAAACCAGATGCGGATTCTGATGAACTCTTTCGAATGGTAGCTGAAGTTTTTATCCTGTGGTGTAAATCACATGTAAGATWAAATGTACACTTCTCATTTTGTTCTATCTTYAAATATAARTGTGGTATATGCAGATGAGGTAAACTTCTGGCGATGTTTTTTTTTTTCCTTAGAATTTTAAACGAGAAGAACAAAATTTTGTGATTCAGAATGAAATCAACAATTTGGCATTTTTAACAGGAGACACCAAGAGCAAGATGTCAAAAGTAAGTTAATAAAAATTTGTGGATCGGGTAAATCTGCACTATATGTTTAATATGTTGAAAGAAGGCTCTGAAAATTTACTCAGRTTGCAGCTGCTCTGCTGTTAGAAGAAAAGAAAAATAGTTTTGCTTCTTGATGACAGATGTGACAACTACTATGCAAAATAWAGTCTATGTACTTTAGAATTATTTACTAAATGTCTGCTATTACSCAAAGACACAAGATTAAAATAAAAGTCTTGATCTGAAAAAGTTGCACGTGTAAGATAATATGGGCTATATTATAAAATATGGGYTGTTGAACATTCAGGAAATAAAAAGGTAGAGTGTTTTACAAAAGMAAGTGAAGAAATATTGATTGCCTCATCATTTTCATGTGAATGTCAGTCTGTTTTGTTCTGTAAACTCTGATGGAGCACTGCTGTCTTTGCATATACCTCTTTATTTATGCATATAGTGCGCTACATTGTGCACCATTTTTCTGGTTTCTTACTAATTAACACATTCAATTCCATTTTGCTAATTTTCAATATGACAAGGTGATATGATGGCTTCAATGTACATTTGTCACCTGTACAATTCAGAAAATTCATATTGTCAAGGTAAAAATGCTGCTTTGRCATTAGCTGAGGAAATTGCTTAACTCAGCTAAAGCCAGATGAAGTCTAATTCCAAGTTAGTGTAGGTAAAGGTAGTGAAGAAATCCTTTCTTTTATTCATATTTATAATGTTTTTGGAATAATCCTATTTTGAAGATGTAGCAGAGAAGTAGTGTT